>NC_133109.1:20632283-20903882 GCF_022965805.1 Primulina eburnea | reverse complement strand
ACGTCAGCCCAGTACTGTTGTAGCCTGATCAGGTGTATTTATGGTATGGGGTCACTTGCATTTAAACATGCCCCTACACAAAATTATGTTATGTATGCTCAAGTATGTATGAAGTAAGCATGTTTACGAAAAGTTTATGTTGATGGCACGACTATGTATGTACGTAAGTTCATGTTAATTGCGAGATCAAGTTTCAAGTATGTACGTTCTATTTTAAAAATGCATGTGGTTTTATTATGTAGTATTTGTTACCTCCAGTTTACACGTGTTGATTCTTTAGACTCACTAGACTTGATCGATGCAGGTGAGGATGATTTTGAGGAGACTAGGGGGGGACCAAGGAGCTGGCTTGGACTGAGCGGGAGGCTAAACCCGAGGACCGCCATGTTTTGAAGTTTTTATGCAATGCGCAAAATACTTTTATTTCACTTATGGTTTATGATGTTTTGAAACGAGTACTTTCTTTAGCAACTTATTTGACATCTTTTGTCGCAAAGATTTTGGATGAACGGTATATTTTCATTGGATTTTGAAGGTTGAGTACTCCTTTAAGAAATTTTTAATTTTTCCGCAAATTTTTAGTAGTCAAAATAAGGTACGTTACACGTAACCTGAATGCATGAAATCTAGGGTTTTATTTAAATTATGTGTTTAACTATTTTTGTGCATTTTATGCATAATTATTGCATGTTAGGATTTATTTCATGGTACTTTAAAAGTTAATGCTGTAAGATATTTAAGTTGCATTTGGCGCTCGAACAAGAAACGGAGACCTGGGAATTATCAGGAAAATTGTTTTATTACATCATTAATTTTTATTAATTAATATAAGGTGTTTTAAATGTATTTCTCGGAAGAGCATATTTTTAATCGTTATGCAAATTTTTAATCGAAATGACTGACTTTTTGAGGACTCGGGAAATATTTTCAAAAAATTACCTAAACGAAATATTTTCGGGTGGGTGTTTGGGCTTAATGGCCATAATTTTAAAGCTTGATGCGCTCCAAACCCTTTTCTGCCCTTAAAATTTTGTGCTAGGGCCCATTAACCATTTATTTGAGCTTAAACCTATCACCTAATTAACGTTAAACCTAATCTAACTCTATCAGCTGCCCACCACTCCGTTAATTGCCTCCTCGTGAGTGCAGCAACAAGAAAAATTAGATTTCTCCATTTCCTTCAAGCTCAGCATTCCCCGCGCCTCGACGTGTACTCCTTCTAGCGTTTGTTCACAAAAAATATCAAGGCACACATGTATCCTCTTTTATGTATCATTCACGCATAATTATGAGAAATGCGTGTTAATGCATGGAAATGTTTCAATCCATATTGTGTATTCCTTTTGTTGTGGTTTCGTCATCATAATTGCATTGTTTCTTCTGTCTACTATGTTTTCACGATTTGTGCAAGGGAAAGTTTGTGTTGTGGTGTTATCGGTGGGTTAATGTCGATGAGCATTCTTTCCAGAGGATGTAAATGAGAGGTTTGGGTCTTTAGCGTCGATCTTAGGGTGTTCCTTTAGTGGACGAGAGTGAAGGAGGTTTGTATTTGGATATGTGAACGACCAGCGGTGTGAGAACCTTCCCTAACCTTGGACCAGACCCTGGTGGGGCTGAGCTAGGGTCTGGAATGGTGCGAACACAGCTGGGCATGGATATATACCCGATCTAGTGAGGGAGATGGCTTTGGGTGTGTATGCTCGCGTCTCAAGTGTGTGCGTGGGTAGGCTGCATGGGGCTGGGGCCGTGAGTTCATTGGGTTCTAGAGGGGTCCTAGGGTGGCCTGGGGGTAGGCAGGATTGCGGTTGGTTCCCTCGCTGTAGGCTAGCATCAAATATTTGGATGGTGGCTGCACTAGGAATCGAGAATGGAGAGTAGCTGAATTTTCTAGCAATTTTGGGGCTTGTTTTCGTGAGTTTAGGTGGTCTGGAATTGATGGTTTAGAAGCTGGTATAGTAAATCTAAGACATGGTTTGAGTTGGGAAAATTCTGGTAATGTTTCGGGTTGATTCGAATTAAAATCGGGACTTCGGTCCAAGTTTTTAAAACGAATCGGTTAAGTTTTGTATCGAGCTCAATTTTAAGTCTATGAATGCTTTAAAAATAAGTTTTGGGATATTTTAAGGAGTTTGGTAAGCTTCGGGTCAAATTTTAGAGGTCCAGGGGTAAACTGGTTCATTTTGGGTTCCAGGGGGCAAAATGGTCATTTCACACCCGGGGCGAGATTTTTGGTCTTGGCAGCGCCCTGAGAAGAAATTTATCATGTTTTAAATTTTATGCATCATGATCATGATTTTTATGAAATTACGATATATACGTTGCATGCTCTATTTTTAGAAAATTTTACGCATGTGCATGATTTTGATAAGTAATGAAAATGATGATGTTTTGAAGGATGGGAATTAGTCGTGACTATCGAAATATATGTAATGCTTAAGAAGTATATGCAAATGCTGATGATGAGGCCTAGGCGCAGTGGATTGGTAATCCTTGTCCACGATGTTCATTAGCTACCGGGTACCGCGCACTACAAAAAAAAAGGCAAAAGACAACGGTTAAAAACTGTTGTTGTAGGTCAAATAAAAATGTTGTTAAAGCCCCAGTGGTTAAAGGGTGTGCTCAAAGACAACGGTGAAAACCGTAGTCGTAGACATCAAAGACGACAGGTGAAAAAAACGTTGTCGTAGGTGTAACGTACCGTATTTTCATACTTAAAAATTTGCGGAAAACTTTAAAAATTTTCTTGCGTGCGAAAATAAGTCAATACGGTCGTCACTACATCATCCATTCACCGATAAAATTTTGTTAAAAGATAATCTTGCTCAGATCGTCTCGCACCAAACATAAAATCAGAGTATAAATATTCTCATGCTTAAAATCTTTAAATAACGTGGGCGGTCCTCGGGTCTAGCCTCCCGCTCAGTCCAAGCCTGCCCCTTGGTCGCCACCTCCTGTCTCCTCAACAACGTACTCACCTGCATCGACCAAGTCTAGTGAGTCTAAAGGCTCAACACGTATAAAATGGGAAATACGAGTAATACGTAATAAAACCACATGCAACTTGAAAATATGACATACATACTTGAAACTTGAACTAGTCATAAACTTGAACATACGTACATACATACTTAGACGTGTGATAATCATGAATTATATAGCATTTTAGGGATCGTATTTTGTCGGTATTCGTGCTTATCTGGCATATTTTATTCCGAGTTTTGCGCTTAATTCGTACTATATGGCAAATTGTAGGTTTGACCAAAAGAGGAGGAAGCCAAAGAAAAGAAAGAAGAGTCAAACGCCGCAGTGCCAAGTCAGAAATACCCGGATAAATAGGAAATTAGCACAAGAGAGCACCCGACCCATACACGGACCCCGTGTAAAGGTCCGTGCCTGAGCAACCAAGAGAAGAATTTAATCGAGCCAATCCGGACCTGAAGACGGATCCCTACAAGGGGTCCGTGGCAGCATCAATCTTGAGAAGGGAAATCGCCGCAAGTACACGGACCTAACTCCGGACCCCTGCACGGGGTCCGTGCTCAGCGTCCCCGGAAATACATTTTAATCGAGCATACACGGACCCCAATCCGGATGCATGCACGGTGGTCCATGTACCATATTTACAAGATCAAATTTCGCGGAGATTTGGAGGAATAAAAAGAAAAAAATAGAAGATTACAAGGACTTTTGGCAATCGAGACTTTGGGGGCAGCCGACTTCTGGAGAAAAAGGGGAGAAATTTCCGACTCTGAAAGACGACAACGCCTTGGGAGAAAATCGAGAGAAAGAGACGCGCTTAACACACAAGAACCGCACACCATCACTGAGATTTTCTCTTCCATTTCATTTTCATTATTTTCAGTCATGAATTCAATTGATAGATTTGTTTCTAGTTTTGAATTTATGAGTAGTTTCTTTTGTGAGCGGGACCACGATTGGGACAAACGATTGATTTTTGTTTATTCGTTGGAGTATTTGATTTATAAAATTATTCTATGTTATTGATTAATATTTGCGTAATTTGTGTGCTTTTAATCTGACCAATTATTTGCATGTTTGTTGGTTGATTCTTGACTCGAAAGGGAATAGATCGAATTTAGCTTCAGAAATATTAATCAACACACGGTTAAAACCGATTAGAAATAGTATTCGGTTTCAGTGTGCGATTTTAGGCGACAGCTGTAATTCTATTGTTGATAAATGCGTTTTTGTTTAATTAAATTCAATTAGAAATAATTGGACTGTTAAATGAAAATAGGATTATAAATTATAGAAATAGATTTATAATTAAATTGGAGAATTGCATCGTGACATTGAATAATCTGTGATCATTTAATTCTAGTGCATGATTTTAATCAGAGTTGTTACCATCGTGTGTTCCCGGTCATTTTATTTAAATTTGAAAAATCCCCAAGTTCCAAGCATCTCTGATATTTGATTTAGTCATTAAATTAGCATAAATTAGTTAAAATTCACTTAGTTGAAATAATAATCAAATCGCTCGTTATTGTTTGCCTAGATTAAATAAAATAATTGAATCTTAGTAATTAAATAATAGTCTATGTGGGATCGATACTTGGACTGTTCGTCCATTTACTATACTTGACCTAGTCCGCTTGCTAGAATTAATCCCAACCGAATTCATCGGTCAAGTTTTTGGCGCCGTTGCTGGGGACTATTTATTTGATATTAGGATAAATTATTCGTTTGAGACTAGGATTTTATTCTTAGTTTTAAGTTTTTTATTCCTTTAGCATTTTAATTTACTTTGTTTTCAGCTTTTCATACTCTTTTGAAGCTTAAATCTTGCACTTTAATTTTTTATTTAAGGGGTTAGCTCGTGTTATATGAGTCGTGCTCAAGACGTCAGGAATCTAGTGCCACTTGATCTTGAGATTGAAAGCACTCTCCGCAGTATCCGCAGAGCTCGAAGGAACAACGACTTTACCCTGGAGTTTGAATCTGAAACAGAATCGGAAATAGACCGTAAACCAGAGGTTGAGGAAATGGCCGGAGAAGAGGAT
Source organism: Primulina eburnea (assembly GCF_022965805.1). Taxonomy (NCBI): domain Eukaryota; kingdom Viridiplantae; phylum Streptophyta; class Magnoliopsida; order Lamiales; family Gesneriaceae; genus Primulina; species Primulina eburnea. Next base: position 20,898,858 of record NC_133109.1, on the reverse strand, counting down.
AATCGGACGCTGATGGAACTTCATCGACCCGCATTCGGAGGTTATGGGTCTAGTATTGTGCGTCCCACAATACAGGCTAATACATTTGAGCTTAAACCGAGCATCATCCAAATGATCCAACTTCAAGTCAATTTGGAGGATCACCTTCTAAAGACCCTAATGCACATCTGGAGAACTTTCTGTCAATCTGTGACACAATCAAGTGCAATGGGTGAGTACTGATGCCATTCGACTCAGATTATTTCCATTCTCCCTACAAGGAGAGGCTATGGAGTGGCTTCGTGACCTTCCAGCTGGTTCTGTCACGACATGGGATGGATTGGTCGAGTTCTTCATGCACAGGTATTTTCCCCCAACCAAGATTACACAGTTGAGAAATGAAATTACATCATTTAGACAGCGGGATCGGGAATCACTGAATTCAGCATGGGCAAGATTTAAGAAGATGTTGAGGATGTGCCCGAGACATGGCTTTTCAATTGGCCAGCAGGTTGAGACATTATATTATGGGGTGGATCCATCTGTGAGATCTATGCTTGATGCGGCAGCAAATGGGAGCTTATATCGAAAAACGCCGACTGCAGCACTGGAAATCATATCGAATATGGCCGAAAGCAATGTAGGTTGGCAAGATGACCGGAGGGAAAAGAAGGTAGGGTTTCTAGAGATGGACGCTTTGACAGCGTTTCACAGCGAAGCTTGACGGGTTGACACATCAGATGGCACAGGTACAGGCAAATAAATCAATACCAGTCAAACCGGTGCATCATATTCAGTGAAGTGCTGAGACAGTTGGTGGATCATCTAGTGATATGCCCTTCGCGCCAGATATGTCTTGTGAGGGGATGCAGTGCTTTGGAGGGGACTCGGTGAATTATGTGGGAAACCAAGGTCGTCCACAATACAATCCATACAGTTTTTCATATAACCCGGGCTGGAGGAATCATCCGAATTTTGGATGGAAGCAACCTGAGACTTCTGTTGAGCAACTACAGTTTAATCCTCCACAACATCCTACACAGCAAAGACCTCCTCAACAACCACCTAAAATGCCGCAAGGTGCTGGACCTTCGATGCCACCTGGTTTCAAGCCACAGGATAGCAAGTCGAATCTTGAGGATATGCTTGCCAAGTACATAGCTGGAAATGAGATGAGATGGCAAAACCATGATGCCATGATGCAAAGAGTGGAGACGCAACTAGGGCAGTTAGCGACACAAATGGCTACATGAGCTCCGGGTACACTACCTAGTGACACGGAAAAGAATCCAAAAGGTGTCAATGCTGTCACGGCGACGTCTCCCATAAAGCAGGCAGTGATCGATGTTGAAGGAGATGTGAAGGAGAAGGAATTATCCAAGCAAGGGTCAAATGCCGCAAGGGAGAAAGGTAAGTCTCTGAACTCGAACTCCAATATTCATATTAATTCACTCCCTTTTCCCCAAAGAGCGAAGCAACTGCAATTGGATACTCAATTTTCAAAATTTCTTGAGATTTTCAAAAAGCTGCATATAAATATTCCATTTGCAGAAGCTTTAGCTCAAATGCCCTCATATGCAAAATTTCTTAAAGAGATTTTATCAAACAAGAGGAAATTGGTTGACTTTGAGACAGTTAAGCTTTCGGAGGAATGTCTGTTATTTTACAAAATAAACTTCCTCCGAAGCTTAAGGATCCAGGTAGTTTTTCTATCCCTTGCACTATTGGAACTTCAAATTTTAATAAAGCTTTGTGTGACTTAGGTGCTAGCATTAACTTAATGCCATACTCTTGTTTTGAGAAGTTAGAGATAGGTGAGGTGAAACCAACTACAATTTCCCTACAGTTAGCTGATAGCTCAATTAAATATCCTAGGGGAGTTTTAGAGAATGTGTAGGCGAAAGTTGATAAGTTTATCTTCCCGGTGGACTTCGTTGTGCTAGACATGGAGGAGGATCGAGAGATCCCTCTTATTTTAGGGAGACCATTCTTAGCCACCGGGAAAGCTTTGATAGATGTGCAAAAGGGCGAGCTAATCTTCAGGTTTAATGAAGAGAGTGTCATATTCAATGTTTTTCAGTCCATCAAATATCCTAATGATACTTCTGATTGTTTTCGAATTGATGCTACTGATGAGTTTGTTGAGTGTAATTTACAGGGGCTGATAGGTGAGGACCCTTTGGAGATTTGCTTAACCCATTCATCACCACAAGAATTGGGAAAGCAAGAGCTTGATGAATGTATCTCCTATTTGGACGCAAGCAGACCACTGTCAAAAACGGTAAACTCTAGGATTGGGGAGCTTGGGCATGTCTCAAGACCTTAAAATCATCCATCGAAGAAGCCCCGATCCTAGAGATGAAACCTCTTCCCTCGCACTTAAAATATCTGTTTTTACTTGATAATGATAAACTTCCAGTGATTGTTTCATCTACTTTGACAGGTAAGGAGGAAGAAAAGTTGTTGCGAGTGTTGAGGGAGAACATCAAAGCCATCGGCTGGATCATCGCAGACATTAAAGGGATCAGCTCTTCTATGTGTACGCACAAGATTCTGATGGAGGCCGATCACAAGACATCTACTCAGCCTCAAAAGCGTCTGAACCCAGCTATGCAAGAAGTGGTGAAGAAAGAGGTGATTAAGCTACTTGACGCAGGTATTATCTACCCGATTTCTGATAGTAGGTGGGTCAGTCCAATACAGGTTGTTCCAAAAAAGGTGGGATCACTGTTGTGAAAAATGATAATAATGAATTGATTCCCACGAGAACTGTTACAGGGTGGCGGGTTTGCATCGATTAGAAAAACTTAACCACGCCACCCGTAAAGATCATTTCCCCCTCCCATTTATTGATCAAATGTTGGAAAGGCTAGCTGGCCACTCTTTTTATTGTTTTCTGGACGGTTATTCGTGGTATATGAAAATTCCCATTGACCCTGACGATCAGGAGAAAACCACTTTTACTTGTCCTTATGGGACATTTGCATATAAACGAATGCCATTCGGTCTATGTAATGCACCAGCGACTTTCCAACGATGCATGATGGCAATTTTTCATGATATGATTGAGGATTTCATAAAGATATTCATGGATGATTTTTCTGTATTTGTCTCCTCGTTTGATACTTGTTTAGTTAACCTGTCTAAGGTTTTGGAGAAATGTGAAGAGTCAAATTTGGTCTTAAACTGGGAAAAGTGTCATTTCATGGTGAGAGAGGGAATTGTGTTGGGGCACAAAATTTCAGAAAATGGGATTGAAGTCGACAAAGCTAAGATTGAAGTGATAGAGAAACTCCCAACCCCAACAAACATTAGAGGAGTGCGTAGTTTTCTAGGGCATGCATGGTTTTATAGACTTTTTATCAAAGATTTTTCTTGCATTGCTAAGCCACTGACCAATTTACTGATTAAGGACGTAAGCTTTGATTTTTCTGATGAGTGCGTGCAGGCATTTCAGGTTTTGAAAAAGAAATTGATCACAGCACCAGTGATGATAGCACCTGACTGGGGGTCGCCATTTGATAAGTGCAATTTATTGTACTTTTATTACTTGTTTTAACTTGGAATTTTGTGATTCTTAAGCAGGTTTTATTTGATTTGTTGTTGTTTTCTTTTTGTAGTTTGGAAGCTTAGACATGAGAGTTTGGAGTAGTATAGTGATGAATTAGAAGGTGCAAAGGACAAAATTTGACGAAGCAGGACCGCACCCGCAGCCCCTAGCACACCGCACCTGTGATGCAAAGTCGAAGCATGACCGCACCCGCGGTCATGCTAGGACCGCACCCGCAGTCACACACGCTGAACAGGAGGAATTCTGTCGAACAGACACCGCACCCGCGGTCCTTCCATTGCCGCACCCGCGGTCATGCACCAACATCATTCCGGAAATTGTGAAACTTTGTGGACTTTGAATAAAAGTAGAGGAAAATGGTGTGCTACGTGGGGAATCTTGTCTAGACTATAAAAGGATCTCTTTTCATCATCTAGGTCAGATTGAGGAGCAAGGAAAGAGTGGAGGTTACAAGGAAAGGATTGAAGATCAAGCTTGTAATGCTCGAGAATTATAGAATTGATAAACCAAGATTATTAATCTTCGTTAACGTGAGACTCGGAAGCTATGAGAATGCATGACATGCATTGAGGGAAGAAAAGACAAGATTATGAGATATTGCATGGACAGAAAAGTTGAATTTTGAAAATGATGGACCGCACCCGCGGTGAGGAAGAGACCGCACCCGCGGTGGAGTGGCAGTAAGTTGAAGCATTTTACAGTACCCACACCGCACCCGTGGTATTAGACGAAGCGCACCCGCGCTGATGACACCGCAACCACGGTAATGATAACACCGCACCCGCGGTCTCAGCTTCTGCAAAATGGATAGGGATCAGAGCACGGAGCGCACCCGCGGTGCAGCAAGGACCGCACCTGCGGTGCGACGTGCACTATGAAGATTTTGCCACTTGGGTTGCATACAATTGAAATATATATATATATGACTTGCACGTCTCTTTCCTTCAGAATTCAGAAAAGGGCGAAACTTTTGAGAGAAAAATCCTTACGCCTTTAGATTTGTGATTTCGAAGAATCCGTGTATCAGAATTCGAATCCGAACGCAGTATTGTGTTCCTCTCGCTACGAGCTATACAAGGACGTAAGTTTTATTACGTTTGAGATATTTTAGAAATATCATATTGTCAGAATTGAATATGATTCAGATATGGTGTTTCTGCTACCGTAGGTATTGTATAATCGGAGTCAGATTAAAGAACAGACTGTTTATACAATTGTTATGAATTTCAGAAGATATTATCTGAGATTAAACACTGGAATTGTATTATTCTTGATTGAAGAATAGAGAGATGATCATGCTTATGTGTTCTGGATAGATTATTCAGTATGTTATGAAGTCAGATCGAAGAAATTATACAGTATGTTTGTATTATGAATTTCAACAGATCCTGAGTTGAATTCAATAGATATTGACATACTAGAATTAGAAGAAGGATGAAATGTTATTGATTATGCCTTTAGATATGATATCTGTGATGTTGAGATTGACAGGGTTACAAGATTGTATTATTATACCGTTGAAACATCAGTTGATTCAGATTGATCAGCTTCCGTTATGATATCGATTATATCGTGATATCATTGATATGAATCAGATTGTATATTGTTCAGATATTGATCAGATTATATACTGGTTTGAGTATTGATCAGAACAGGTTGTGTATTGAGTTATTTACTGATACAGCATATTCAATATTGTCATTTCAGATTGATATGGACAGAGTTGAATACAGATCATCGTCTTCGTCAGGTAGGGACGACAAAGGTATAATTCATGTGATATACGGGAAGATATAACTCAAATAAGATCTTATTTGAGTTTCCCAATAAAATCACATACTAGATTACTTTTATATTCTGATTTGAATATGATTTATTCATATGTTGAGATGATTATGCATTGTTTACAGATTGTTATGCATTGCATTAAGATAGGAGAGTCGTTGACAGCCATTGTCAGCTATCTAGATGTTCGGTGTATCTCAGCTTAGGAGCAGCCCTGACTCCTATTGCAGTAGTTGATACAGCTCAGACCGAAGTCTAGGAATAAGACGTACAGTTACCACGATCGGTTGAGTAGGTGACAGCCATTGACGTCTTATTCACACCGGGATCCCTAGAGTTATAGTTGAGTCGAGTCTAGACATGATTTGACTAGAACTGCATGCGTTATAGATGAGGTTTCATAGACTATGAAACCCATGTTTATTGCTTTCAGTATGATAGAATGTTTATATGATTTGGTTTAAATTGCATGTCTATCTGAAAGGAGTTGCATGCTTATTGTGATTTGATTTCATAGATTATGAAATCTATTACTTTGAATATGTTCATGATAGCATGTTTTATGATTTAGATTGTTTATATACATGCTTACCATGTTTTATACTGGGATTTATTCTCACCGGAGTTATCCGGCTGTTGTCTTGTTTTGTATGTGTGCATGAAAACAGGTGGGACTGGATCAGGGTCAAGAGGATGAGGAGAGAAGAAGAGTTAGCGTGGTGATTCCGGACTTACTGTAGATTTGGTTTATTACTTGAACTTAGTAACTGAACCTTAGACTTAGATTGTACAGTATTGTACTTTTATACTGAAATGTATTTTATACTGAGATGTACATTATTTAGATTCCATTACCTTCCGCATTTACATTTTAAAAAGAAAAATTTTTAGACCCTGTTTATCAGAACTGATAATTAAATCCCAACGACGATTAAGAAGATGATTAGCGTCCGGGTCCCCACAACAGGTGGTATCAGAGCTATAGATCCTTTAGATGGAGATAGTCAGAATTGATAGATCTTTTAGACTGAGATAGTAGAGAATGAGCGGGGTAGATTGAATTTTCTTCCTTGCATGTGATTGCTAGCATGAGATTTATTATAATGTTGAATTACATTATGGGTGCTAGCATGATTTACTGTTTTCCCTATTACATGTTGTTTGTATCTGAGTTGATTGCAGCATGTAATTACTAAGCCTGGATCAGAACCGAGTCTGAATCAGAGGTATATGATCAGAGAAGGGCTGAGACAGATTATACAGATTGTACATTGATTTGTTTGATATTCAGATATACCGCCTCGGAGATTTCCAGAAAGGGGTAGTACTTCGTCTGAACAGATAGATGCATCAGAAACTCAGATAGAAATAAAGTTGGTAGAATTACAGTTATTCCAGCCGCCGATTTTGAGTGGTATCGAGACATCTGAAGACTGTCAGAACTGGTTGGATGACTTAGAAATATTGTTTGATTTCCTTGATTGTACAGATGAACAGAAAGTTAAACTGGTATTCCACCAGTTACGAGAGGTTGCCAGAAGTTGGTGGATTAAAATTAACGGAGTATTAGCACAACGTGGTATTGTGATCACATGGGAAGTCTTCAAAGCTGAATTCTATCAAAGATTTTTCCCAGTTTCATACCGGGAGGACAAAAGAGCAGAATTTGAGAATTTGAGACAAGGCCAATTGAATATTGATGAATATTCTGCGAAATTCTCTACTTTATTGCGTTTTGTTCCCCATTTAGCTGGGAATGATGAAGCTGTAGTGAATCAGTTCATCAGAGGATTGAATTCAGAGGTAGTTGCATTGATGAATTTGCAGCGACCTTGCCATTTTGCTGACATCCTGAGTAGAGCAAAGAGAGCTGAGGCGAGTCTGATTAGACAGCTAGGGAGGTTGTGTGTGAAGTAACCCCAGACACAGCAATCCCCTCTTCGATTTGATCGAGGCAGTACGAGTGAAAAGCAAGATTTGTTGAAAGCTCGGAAGAAGCCATTCAAGAAGATGGGAGGTGGTTCATCTAGCTCTAGCGTTTCTGGTCCAAACCATACTGAAGTGTATTGCAGGAGTTGCGGAGGGAGGCATCCCACCGAGCAATGCCAGGGAGTGACTGGTAGTTGTCATATCTACAGACAGCGGGAACACTTTGCTAAAGTCTGTCCCCAGAAGCGTTCCCGAAGATTGTAGGGAACAGAGTTCAGTTGAAAACACAAATCAAGAATTCACAACAGGTAATATTCTTTATGATTAGATTGCATATGTATTGATATATACACTAATGCATTTGTTAAGAATATTTGTGACTAAGTTGCATGGAGATATGCTGTATCTGTTGAGTTTGTATGTGCTGTAGTATTGATGTCCTTACTTGTTGAGGAAATGTTGATATCAGAGATTTCTGTATATAGTGTATACTACAGTAAGATGAGATTGAAATAGAGATAGATTATGATGTACTTGTGTTTTCTGATTTGAACCCATTATTGATATGCATATGCTGAACAAGTACAGACATATTGTAGAATTTGTTCCAGAAATGGTAAGATTCAGATCAGAGATGACTGATCAGTGGAGATACCACAGTAAGGATTATAGATTTTAATTCCTTTGATATCTGTATTGTATATGACTCGATTAATACAGAAAGGAGCAAATTGCATCCTTATGTATTCAGTAGACCCACTGAAATCGAGCCTAGCATTGGCAGATTTGCCAGTGATAGACGAGTTGGCTGATATTTGCCTAGATACAATTTCAGATCTGTAAATAGATTTCAGAATTGAAATGCGATCAGGTATTGTTTGTATGTGAGATTCAGTACAGAATGAGATTGAATATACAGAATGATACATACTGTGGGGACCCGGACGCTAATCAAGTTCTTAATCATCATTGGGACTAATTAATCAATTATAAACAGGGTCTAAATTTTTTTTTTTATGCGGAACGTAGTGAAATCAAACTAATATACAACTCAGTATATAAAAGTACAAGTCCTGTACTACAAACATACATTCAACTAAGGTTTAAACAACTAATGTCAAGTGTCCAACCCTATCTACAATCCAAGTCCGGAGCCTCCACTCTAATCACGATCTCTCTCATCTCCTGGACCCTGATCCTGTCCCACCTGTTGTCAAGTACACATACAGACAAGACAACAGCCGGATAACTCCGGTGAGAATAAATCCCAGTATAAATCAACGAAACATGCAATCATATAAACAAATATAAAGCATGTAATCAGGTAACAGAATATGTAACAAATCTGAAACATAATCAATATCATGCTGTCGACAATACTCGTAGATCTACAATTCAGACTAGACTCAATCCTAGTCTAGGGATCCCGGTTTCCAGATGTGGTATTCCTATATCGAATTCCGTAAAGGATGGAACCATAATCTCTATTACTCGATATAACCAGTGCCCTGGTATTCCTATATCGAATTCCGTAATAGAAGAATTCCAATACACTTTACTCGATATAACCAAATATGGTGTTCCTATATCGAATTTTGTAATAGATTCCATTACTCGATATAACCAAACATCCAGTGTCCTGACCTAACCGTCAAGGACTGTAGCTCTATCGCTAGCATCCTATCTTGTGACATCGTGCAATGTGCTGTGGCGATACCACCACTATCCGGCACGGTGTGTCACAAGACAGTTCGACCAATACCTGTTGTCTAGATATCAAGAGAACAAGTATATTAATCAAATCAATGCAAATATCAATGCACTAAAGTAAAGTATGTGATTTAGGGAAACCCAAGTCCATACCGACTCAAGTCCATCTCCCAATACCACATTGACTTAAACCTTTCTTTCGTCGATGTCTGGCTCAGTCGAAGTCCTCAACTCACAGCCTGTCTGATACTGACAATACCAACAATCTCATGTCAAGATACCGTTCAAATCAATAACAATCTGATCAATCTAGATTTAATTCAAAATCAACGGTATAATGGTACAATTTCAGTATCCCCGTCAATACAACATCACCAGATAATAGTTACAAACCATAACCCATATCCAGTATAATCTGTAATCCAATCACAATTCAAATCTGTCCGGCATAACTCAATATACCCTAAAAAAATTCATAACAATTCCATAATCAGTCTGTTTCTAAATCTGACTTCGATTCTATGATGTCTAACATGTCAAGAACATCATATATGAATTCTATTCAATTCTGACAATAGCATAATTTCAAATCATGTCAAAACGTAGCAAAACTTATGTCAAGTTGTAGCCTACGTCAATAGGATTACCGTACCGAAGTCGGATTACGATTTGGACGGACGGATATTGCACGGTAGAATTTTGAAATCACAAAAGCTACGCTTCCCTCAATTCTCGATTTCCTTCTCAATTTGCTGAGGAAGATACAAATATCTATATATATATATCTTGCATGCAATTAGTTACGTGGCTTCTCTCCAATTTTTTGCCCAATTACTCACTAATTACGAAAATGCCATTGCCTCCCATAATTACGAAAATGCCATCCGAAAATTACGAAAATGCCATCCGATAATTTAAATCAATGATGACATCTCGGCCTTACAATTCTCCCCCTCTGAGACACGATTTCGTCCTCGAAATCTCAAGCAATCTATCATATCAATAAAGAGTATATACCACACTGTATAAGAAATGTAATAGAATTTACATCACTGAAATAATGCTGGGAATTCCTGTCTCATATCAGATTCAGTCTCCCAAGTGGCTTCTTCTACGCCATGACGAGTCCATTGAACTTTCACAAGACGAATCATCTTTGTTCTGAGCAGTTTTTCTTTACGATCAATAATCCTGATCGGTTTCTCGACATAACTCAATGTCTCATCCAGCTCGGTCTCGTCTGGCTGAATCACGTGAGAATCATCAGGGAGATATTTCCGCAGCATAGATACATGAAAAACATCATGTATTCCAGAAAATGAAGGCGGTAATGCAAGTCGATAGGCACGATCTCCTACCTTTTCGAGAATCTCATAAGGACCAACATATCGTGGAGATAATTTCCCTTTCTTGCCAAATCTGACAACTCCTCTGAAAGGTGAAATTTTCAGGAATACTCGGTCTCCTACCTCAAATACCAACGGTCGTCGTCTGAGGTTGGCATATTTGGCTTGTCGGTCTTGAGCTGCCTTCATTTTCTTTTGAATCAATTTAACTTTCTCGGTCATATCTCTGATCATGTCAGGTCCAGTCTCAGGAACTTCAGAGATATCATCCCAATATAATGGGATCTGCATTTCTTTCCGTACAACGCTTCGAATGGAGCCATCTCAATACTAGTCTGATAGCTATTGTTGTACGAAAATTCACAAAGTGGCAATGCTTCTTGCCAATTAGTGCTAAAATCCAGCACTATTGCTCTCAGCATATCTTCCAATGTCTGGATCGTACGTTCTGACTGTCCGTCAGTCTGTGGATGATATGCGGTACTCAAATGTAATTTCGTACCAAGAGCTTGCTGCAGACTCTGCAAGAAGTGCGAAGTGAACCGAGGATCACGGTCTGAAACAAACGACTTCGGCACTCCATGCAATCTAATCACTTCTCGGACATAGATATCAGCCATCTGATCATATCTATATGTCATCTTGTATGGAATAAAACATGCAGATTTGGTCAATCGATCAATCACGACCCAAATCGCATCACAACCTCGGGAGGATCTCGGTAACTGTGTCACAAAATTCATGGAAATGTGATCCCATTTCCATTCAGGAATGGACAAACTCTGTAATAATCCTCCTGGTTTCATTCTTTCAGCCTTCACCTGTTGGCAATTCAGACACTTGGCTACACATTCAGTCACATCAGATTTCATTTGTTTCCACCAATACTGTGTCTTTAAATCATTATACATTTTCCTGCCACCAGGATGAATGCTAAAACGACTGTTGTGCGCTTCTGTCAGTATTCGCTGTCTCAATTCTGAAACATTTGGCACAACAATACGATTATTCACATACAAGACATTGTCACGAACCTGATATTCCGATTGATGTCCAGTTCTGACCATCGCAATCGAATTCTGTACATTCTGATCAACTTTCTGAGCTGTTTTAATTTTCAAAAGCAGCTCTGGTTCAGCTCGAACAGCACACAATCTCAGAGGCTGACGATCTGTCTCAAATATTAATCCAGACAAACAGCAGTCTTCAATCAAATTCGATACACCAATCGTCGATAAGGATAGTGCACATACCTTTCGACTCAGTGCATCAGCTGCTGCATTGGACTTCCCTGGATAATACTTGATTTCACAATCGAAGTCTTTCAATAAATCCAGCCATCTTCTCTGTCTCATATTCAATTCAGATTTTGAAAACAGATGTTTCAAGCTTTTATGATCAGAATATATTTCGAATTTCTCACCGTACAGGTAATGTCGCCATATCTTCAATGCAAAGACTATGGCTGCCAATTCAAGATCATGAATTGGGTAACGAGTTTCATGGGGTTTCAGCTGTCTCGAGGCATAAGCAATCACATGCCCTCGCTGCATTAAAACACAACCCAATCCTCGGTGAGATGCATCACAATAAACGACAAATCCACCAGTGCCTGAAGGAATCGTCAACACAGGCGCACTGGTCAGTCTCTTTTTCAACTCAAGAAAACTGGATTCACAGTCTTCTGACCAAACAAACGGAGCATTCTTCTGGGTTAACTGCGTAATCGGTTTGGCAATACTCGAAAAATATTTAATGAATCGGCGATAATATCCTGCCAAACCCATAAAACTGCGAATTTCTGGTACAGATGTAGGTCTCGGCCAACTAATCACGGCTTCAACCTTACTGGGATCAACTGATATACCGTCTCCTGATATAATGTGACCCAGAAACACAACCTGTTTCAGCCAAAACTCGCATTTCGACAATTTAGCATACAGTTTCTCTGCCCTCAAAATTCTCAACACAGACCTCAGATGATTAGCATGCTCAATCATATTCTTTGAATAAATCAATATATCATCAATGAATATGATCACAAAATCATCTAGGTATTTCTGAAAGACGCGGTTCATCAATCCCATAAATACCGCTGGTGCATTCGTCAAACCAAATGGCATGACAATAAATTCATTGTGTCCATACCTGGTTCTGAATGCTGTCTTTGAGATATCAGAGTCCCTGACTCTCAATTGATGGTATCCAGATCTCAAATCGATCTTGGAATACACCGATGAACCCTGCAACTGATCAAATAAATCATCAATACGAGGCAATGGATATTTATTCTTTACCGTTGCCTTGTTCAGTTGCCGATAGTCGATACAAAGTCTCATCGACCCATCCTTCTTTCTCACGAACAGTACTGGAGCACCCCAAGGAGATACACTCGGTCTGATATATCCCTTGGCCAGTAAATCCTCCAACTGTTCTTTCAATTCTTTCAACTCGATCGGTGCCATCCTGTAAGGAGCTCTCGAAATCGGAACTGTTCCTGGCATTAACTCAATGCTGAAGTATATCTCTCGAATCGGAGGCAATCCAGGAATCTCATCTGGAAAGACATCAGCAAATTCACACACCACTGGCAAATCCGCCAATGATGGGCTCGATTTCAGTAAATCAACTGAATATACCAGGAATCCATCTGCTCCTTTCTGCAATAATCGTGTCATATTCATTGCAGATATCAAAGGAATTCTAGCACGAGAACCCTTACCATAAAATTTCCACTCTTCAGCCATCTCAGGTCTGAATCGAACTATCTTGTGGAAACAATCAACTGTAGCTCGGTACTTGGCCAACATATCGATACCGATAATGCAATCAAAATCAGATAAACCAAGCACAATACAGTCTAGCTCAATCGTATGTCCATCGTACTGCAGTATACAAGGTTTCACAGATTTCACTGATATCACACCTGTTCCTAACGGAGAAGAAACAGACACTACCACAGACAATGACTCAATTGGTAATGCACGACTCAATGCAAACCTCTCAGAAATAAAAGTATGCGATGCACCAGTATCAATCAATACATATGCAGGATAACCAGAAATAAAACAGTTACCTGCAACTACATCGTCAGGTGCATCCTGTGCCTGCTCCTCAGTCAAAGCAAACAATCGGGCCTGCTGTCTAGGAGGCTGGCTCGCGGTCTGGCCCCCTCCTGGCCTCTGCTATGACAGAGTAGACGGTACTGGCTGAAAAGTATGCACGGCAGACGGTCGTCTACCTACCTGAGCTACTGATCCCGATGACTCAGCTGCCTGTGATCCCTGGGCACTCCTCTGGGGACACACTCGAGCAAAGTGTCCTTGCTGTCCACAAATACGATAGCTGCCACTCACTCCTCGGCACTGATCTGTGGAATGCCTCCCTCCACAAGTACCACAGTACGGTCCTGCATAGCTCTAGCTCTGACCGGTCTGTCTAGAGCCACTCGAACTGGACGAGGTAGTCCCTGATTTCTTGAATTGCTTCCCTCTAGCCTTCAAGAAATCCTTCTTTCCGCTACCGCTGCTACCACCTTCAAATCTAGGAGGTGGTTGTGGTCCCGGTACTGGAAGCACAAACGAAGCCTCTCTCTGCCTCATCAGGCCTGCCTCGGCTCCCTTGGCTCTGTTCAGGGCATCGGTGAAATTATTGGGCCTCCCGGTGTTAACCAAAGTGAAAATTTCAGGATTTAGGCCATTTATAAACTGGTCTGCAACGGCCTCATCACTCCCCGCCACATGAGGAGCAAATCGGAGCAATGTCGAAAACTTAGCCACATAGTCCTCAATGTTTAACTGGCCTTGTTTCAAGTTTGCAAATTCGGCTCCCTTGTCCTTCCTATAAGATACTGGAAAGAACCGTAGATAAAATTCAGTCTTAAACACATTCCAGGTAATGGCCGTACCTCGTTGTTCCAATGCCCTTCTAGTCGTGATCCACCAGTGTTTAGCAACGTCATGCAACTGGTGTATTATCAGTTTCACCCTCTTTTCCTCAGTATACTCCAAAGATTCAAACAGTGATTCAATGTCGTCCAACCAACTTTCACATTCCACGGAATTCTCCGTACCTTTCAAAGTCGGTGGATGAAATGACTGAAACCTTTTCAGCAATTTCTCCATTGCTGTAGGTGTCACGTCCATGGGAGGATTCGAGGTACTCCCCTGTTCTGGCATTCTCCTCGGAGGCATATCTGAAATCAGAAGGATTAGCGATCCCAAACCCAAAGTCTATTTCAGTCCTCCTCCGATCATCTTACTGCTGATCCAGAATCGGTTCTGATTCAATCTTAATAATACATGTTTTCAAATCAAATCAGATAAACAGATAAACATGCATTATAAAGCAGTAAATCATGCTAGCAATCAAAAGCAGGAAAGAAAATACATTCTACCCCGCTCACTAGCTACTATCTCAATCTCAAGGATCTATCGCTCTGATACCACCTGTTGTGGGGACCCGGACGCTAATCAAGTTCTTAATCATCATTGGGACTAATTAATCAATTATAAACAGGGTCTAAATTTTTTTTTTTTTATGCGGAACGTAGTGAAATTAAACTAATATACAACTCAGTATATAAAAGTACAAGTCCTGTACTACAAACATACATTCAACTAAGGTTTAAACAACTAATGTCAAGTGTCCAACCCTATCTACAATCCAAGTCCGGAGCCTCCACTCTAATCACGATCTCTCCTCATCTCCTGGACCCTGATCCTGTCCCACCTGTTGTCAAGTACACATACAGACAAGACAACAGCCGGATAACTCCGGTGAGAATAAATCCCAGTATAAATCAACGAAACATGCAATCATATAAACAAATATAAAGCATGTAATCAGGTAACAGAATATGTAACAAATCTGAAACATAATCAATATCATGCTGTCGACAATACTCGTAGATCTACAATTCAGACTAGACTCAATCCTAGTCTAGGGATCCCGGTTTCCAGATGTGGTATTCCTATATCGAATTCCGTAAAGGATGGAACCATAATCTCTATTACTCGATATAACCAGTGCCCTGGTATTCCTATATCGAATTCCGTAATAGAAGAATTCCAATACCCTTTACTCGATATAACCAAATATGGTGTTCCTATATCGAATTCCGTAATAGATTCCATTACTCGATATAACCAAACATCCAGTGTCCTGACCTAACCTTCAAGGACTGTAGCTCTATCGCTAGCATCCTATCTTGTGACATCGTGCAATGTGCTGTGGCGATACCACCACTATCCGGCACGGTGTGTCACAAGACAGTTCGACCAATACATGTTGTCTAGATATCAAGAGAACAAGTATATTAATCAAATCAATGTAAATATCAATGCACTAAAGTAAAGTATGTGATTTAGGGAAACCCAAGTCCATACCGACTCAAGTCCATCTCCCAATACCACATTGACTTATACCTTTCTTTCGTCGGTGTCTGGCTCAGTCGAAGTCCTCAACTCACAGCCTGTCTGATACTGACAATACCAACAATCTCATGTCAAGATACCGTTCAAATCAATAACAATCTGATCAATCTGGATTTAATTCAAAATCAACGGTATAATGGTACAATTTCAGTATCCCCGTCAATACAACATCACCAGATAATAGTTACAATCCATAACCCATATCCAGTATAATCTGTAATCCAATCATAATTCAAATCTATCCGGTATAACTCAATATACCCTAAAAAAATTCATAACAATTCCATAATCAGTCCGTTTCTAAATCTGACTTCGATTCTATGATGTCTAACATGTCAAGAACATCATATATGAATTCTATTCAATTCTGACAATAGCATAATTTCAAATCATGTCAAAACGTAGCAAAAATTATGTCAAGTTGTAGCCTACGTCAATAGGATTACCGTACCGAAGTCGGATTACGATTTGGACGGATGGATATTGCACGGTAGAATTTGAAATCACAAAAGCTACGCTTCCCTCAATTCTCGATTTCCTTCTCAATTTGCTGAGGAAGATACAAATATCTATATATATATCTTGCATGCAATTAGTTACGTGGCTTCTCTCCAATTTTTTGCCCAATTACTCACTAATTACGAAAATGCCATTGTCTCCCATAATTACGAAAATGCCATTTTCCTCCAATAATTACGAAAATGCCATCCGAAAATTACGAAAATGCCATCCGATAATTTAAATCAATGATGACATCTCGGCCTTACACATACCGAATTGAAAGAATGGATAGATCAGAAGTATTTGTATGATTGATGCTCATTATATCTATGATATATTGATATAATTATAGCATCTGACTGATTGAATCGAATATTAGAAAGACTGTAGGGAATAGTTGAAGATTTTGTTGAATATTCTGAGAACTATGATTAGTGTATACAGAAATTGTTCAGATAAGAATTTTGCTTGAAACAGATTGTATTCAGAATATGCGATATCTGAAGTTAGTATACAGATTGATTTTAATACAGTTGAGATTGTGATCAGTTATTGATAAGATACCGATATCAGAAAGATCAGAAATTTCAGAACTGTCAAAAATGTCAGAAATGTCAGAAATGCATATTGTCTGATTTGACAGATTATCTCATTCGATTATTGCTTTATATCTGCTTGTGTATTGTTATTGTTCTAAATCAGTATTCGTGATATCTTATATTGGTGGGAGCATCTTTTAATTGCAGATGAGATATAGCAGTTGATCAGAAGGACATAAAGATATTTACCAGAAATCCTTATTTTATGAGTTCACTGAACTCACTAGATCTGTATAGGATATTGATATTTCGTTTCTGATTTGTTATTATTGTTGTGTTGAATCTGTATGTGATACAGATTGTGGTGAACCGTTGAGATTGTATACAGTTCAGTTGTATCAGAGTTGATTCCGAGAGTTACAGACATCACTCACCGCTCAAGTTTCAGCTTTGACAACTCAAATTGCAGCAATGAATAAAGCTAGTACATCAGAGTTTGAAAATGCATATGTTGTTACTAAAGAACCACATATTCTTGATGAGGCTCATTATATCAACAATAGGAATTTTGGTGGTTATGGAGGATATCAAGGTAACCCTCCCCCTAACACTTATCATCCTGGTTTGAGAAATCACGAAAATTTTCATATGCTAATAACAAGAATGTGTTGAATCCTCCACCGGGGTTCAATGCATCAAAGGGGGAAGGAAAACCTTCACTTGAGGATCTTGTTGGAACATTTGTTGTTGAATCGAGTAAAAGGATGGCTAGGACTGAATCTCGTCTTGATGGCATGGAAACTCACATGGGAAATATAGGAGCCACAATGAAATCATTTGAGACACAGATTGGTCAGTAGGCTAATGCATTGAAAGATCAAAATAAAGGTCGATTCCCAAGTAACACTGAAGTGAATCCAAAGGAGCAATGCAAAGCTGTAACTTTGAGAAGTGGAAGAGAACTTGAGGGTAAAAATTCCAATGAGAAGGATGAGAAAGAGATGACTGTTGAAGAAGTTGAAACTGAGGGATCCAAAGTTGAAGTTGAAGTCGAACAACCTCCTGTATTCAAGTCAATTCTTCCATATCCACAGAGGTTTAAAAAGAAGAAATTGGATGAGCAATTTGCCAAATTTTTGGAAATTTTCAAGAAGATTCACATCAACATTCCATTTGCTGATGCTTTAGAGCAAATGCCAAACTATGCAAAGTTCATCAAAGATGTGATGTCAAAGAAAAGGAAGTTGCATGAGTTTGAGACAGTGAAGTTGACAGAAGAGTGTAGCGCCATACTCCAAAGGAAACTACCACAGAAACTCAAAGATCCAGGGAGTTTTACTATTCCTTGTGTTATTGGTGGTTCTAGAATAAATAAAGCTTTATGTGATTTAGGTGCCAGTATTAATTTAATGCCTTTTTCTATTTACAGGACTTTAGAGCTTGACGAGGTGAAGCCTAGCACTATTACCCTGCAGCTGGCGGACAGATCACTTACATATCCACGGGGTATAGTGGAGGATGTTCTGGTAAAGGTAGAAAAATTTATATTTCCTGCTGATTTTGTCATTCTAGATATGGAAGAAGATCGGGACACTCCGCTTATCTTTGGAATGCCATTTTTGGCCACCGGAAAAGCTTTGATTGATGTGTACAAGGGTGAGCTTACATTGAGAGTAGGTGGAGAAGAAGTCATGTTCAACATCTACAACACAATCAAAGAACCAAATGAGGTAAGTACTTGTAATAGCATTGATGTAATTGATTCATGTGTATCTCATGTTGGTGCAGGTAGATTGACAAAAGATTCCTTGGAGAGATGCTTGTTGGAATCCGCATCTATACTGGATGAAGATGATTGGAACGTGCAAGAGGAGTTACTTGCTCTCGATACAGTGCCTAAAGAAAAGATTGATGTGCATCATGTAGAGCTACTTGAAGATGCAAGTATAGAGGTACCAAAAGTATCCCCTGAATTGAAGGAACTTCCAAGTCACCTTTGTTATGCATTTTTAGGTGAAAATTCAACATATCCGGTAATCATCTCTTCTTTACTTACTTGTACTGAAAAAGAGAAATTGTTGAGGGTGTTGAGGGAATTTAAATCTGCTTTAGGATGGACAATTGCTGATATAAAGGGGATTAGCCCTACAGTTTGTATGCATAAAATCTTGATGCAGGAATCATATTCACCCTATGTTGATTATCAGAGAAGGCTTAATCCAGCAATGAAAGAAGTTGTGAGGGCTGAGGTATTAAAATGGCTAAATGCTGGTGTTATTTATGCTATATCTGATAGCTCGTGGGTTTCACCAGTACAAGTAGTGCCTAAGAAGGGAGGAATAACTGTAGTGAGAAATGATAACAATGAATTGATTTCAACTCGTCCAGTGACTGGTTGGCGAGTGTGCATAGACTACAGGAAACTGAATGATGCGACTGGGAAAGATCATTTTCCTCTTCCCTTTATTGACCAAATGCTTGATAGAGTAGGTGGTTATCATTATTATTGCTTTCTAGATGGTTATTCAGGTTACAATCAGATTGTCATAGCACCGGAGGATCAGGAGAAGACTACCTTCACTTGCCCTTACGGTACATTTGCTTTTAGGAGAATGCCATTTGGATTGTGCAATGCACCTGCTACGTTTCAGAGGTGTATGATGGCCATATTTTCTGACATGCTTGAGGAAATAATGGAGGTTTTTATGGATGATATTTATGTGTTTGGTTCATCTTTTGATCACTGTTTGCAAAATCTGATGCTTGTTTTGCAGAGATGTCAGGCGAAGAATCTAGTTTTAAATTGGGAAAAATGTCACTTCATGGTTCCAGAAGGTATTGTGCTTGGCAATAAAATTTCGGCTAAAGGAATAGAAGTTGACAGGGCCAAAGTTGTGGCAATTGAAAATCTTCCACCACCAAAGAATGTTAAAGGGATCAGAAGCTTCTTGGGACATGCTGGGTTTTATCGTCGTTATATTAAAGATTTCTCTAAAATTACTAGACCTTTATGTAATTTTTTAGAGAAAGATTCGACATTTATTTTTGACGATGATTGTTTGCAGGCGTTTAACAGGATCAAGAAAGCACTGATTTCTGCTCCCATTATGATAGTACCTGATTGGAAGGAGCCATTTGAGCTTATGTGTGATGCTAGCGACTATGCTGTGGGAGAAGCATTGGGACATAGGCGAGACATGATGTTCAAGGCTATTTACTATGCAAGTCGTACACTTAATGCAGCCCAACAGAACTATACAACTACTGCTAGCAGTGGTGTTTGCATTTGACAAGTTCAGAACATATCTTATTGGCACTAAGGTAACTGTTTTCACTGACCATGCAGCTCTTCGCTATTTATTTGCAAAAAAGGATGCCAAGCCCAGGTTGATACGATGGATACTCCTACTTCAAGAATTTGACTTTGAAGTCAAAGACAAGAAGGGTTGTGAGAACCAGGTGGCAGATCACTTGTCACGACTAGATCTTGAAGAAAGAACTGAAGGTGGAGCTATCAACGAGTCGTTTCCAGATGAACAACTTTTCAAGATAAGTGTTACACATCCGTGGTTTGCAGATATAGCTAATTTCCTTGCTGCAGGAGAATTACCTTCAGATTTAAATTATCATCAAAAGAAGAAATTTCTTCATGATGCCAAGTTTTATCTGTGGGACGATCCGTTCTTGTTCAAGAGATGCGCTGATCAGATAATCAGACGATGTGTAGCAGAGGAAGAAGCGGGTATGATTCTAGAGCGGTGTCATTCCTCACCCTACGGTGGACACTTTGGAGCATCTAGAACAGCAGCTAAGGTATTACAGTCAGGTTTCTATTGGCCTAATTTATTTAAAGACAGTTATACTTTAGTCAAGTCATGTGATAAATGCCAAAGAGTTGGCAATATTTCTAGACGACATGAATTGCCACTAACAAATATTTTGGAGGTGGAACTTTTTGATGTCTGGGGTATTGATTTTATGGGTCCATTTCCATCCTCTTTTGGTCAATCTTACATTTTACTTGCTGTTGATTATGTGTCAAAGTGGGTGGAAGCAATCGCCACCAGTACAAATGATGCTAGAGTTGTTGTTAAGTTTGTCCACAGCAACATCTTCACAAGATTCGGAACGCCTAGAGCCATTATCAGTGATGAAGGTACGCATTTCTGTAACAAAATTTTTAACTCACTATTGGCCAAGTATGATGTGAAGCACAGGGTGACACTGGCATACCACCCGCAAGCTAATGGGCAAGCAGAAATATCCAACCGAGAGATCAAGAAAATACTAGAAAAGACCGTGAAGACAAACCGGAAGAATTGGGCGATCAAGCTAGATGATGCATTATGGGCGTACAGGACTGCATACAAGACCCCTATTGGGATGTCACCGTATAGGTTGGTCTTTGGGAAAGCTTGCCATCTACCTTTGGAACTGGAGCACAAAGCATTTTGGGCTGTCAAAAAGCTCAATTTTGATATGGGAGCATCGGGAGAGCAACGACTGTTGCAGTTAAATGAGATGGAAGAATTCAGGAATGATGCTTACGAAAATGCCAAGATATACAAGGAAAAGACCAAGAAATGGCACGACAAGCATATTATTCGACGAGACTTCGAACCAGGACAACAGGTGTTACTATTCAATTCTCGACTGAGATTGTTTTCTGGTAAGTTAAAATCACGATGGTCTGGACCATTCACAATCGAAACAGTGTACCCACACGGTGCAATTGAGTTGAATTGCAATGATGAACGAACTTTCAAGGTCAATGGACAGCGAGTTAAGCCATACTATGGAAATGAAGTAAGGCACCTTGACAACATTCCTTTGGGCGGATCAACTTGATATAAACTGATGGTAGTCAGGCTGATGACGTTAAACCAAGCGCTTATTGGGAGGCAACCCAAATTTTTTTGTTTCTTGTTTGCATTGTTGATTTCGGTGTTGATTTTATTTTTGTATCATGTTATTTTTTGTAGTGTATTTTTGATATAATGTGTGCTTATATTTTCCCAAAATTTAATGAATCCCAATTGTTTTCTTTTCAGGACTGAAAATTTGAAAAGAAAATATTTTGACGAAACAGGAGTGCCCCTGCGGTCTCATGTGCACTGCACCTGTGCTTGAGGTGCATTCAAAATACAAGAAAATTCGAAGCAGGAGTGCACCCGCAGTACAAAGACACCGCCCCTGCGCTAGGTGTGCCGAAGCACCACCGCACCCGCGGTCTTGCAGTGTCGAACAAATGCATGAAATGCCGAACATGCACCGCACCCGCGGTCTTACACACGCTGCACCCGCGCTGCACAGCCCGAAGAATTACCGCACCCGCGGTACGCCTAACACCGCACCCGCGGTCAATTAAAATGAAAAATGTGTTGCAACCCCGAACGTATACCGCACCCGCTGTGCTTATATCACCGCACCCGCGGTCGCACCTTTTAAAGAAAGAATCGGGCATTCTAAACACAATCGAAGAACACCTATCACAAAACCCTTCCTCCATTTCGAAATCCTCACTCAAACAAACACTTTTCACTCTAAATTTTTGTCTTTCCTTCAACAAATTTTCCACTACAACCTAAATTGCTTCACTCATTTCCTCAAATATCACTTTCTTTCCACAAGAATCAACAACAAACCTAGGGTTTGAAAAGGGGATCAAAAATTTCTTCTAAATTTGGTTGGAGCTTTAATTTGTTCTTCAAGAAACAATTCAACACACTCAAGGTGAGCAATTTCATCTCATATTTGTGAAAAATTCGAATTTGTTGGTGTTAGTTGGTTTGGAAGAAAAATTCATTTGGTGAAGCACATTCTTGATTTTGGGGATATTGTGATTGATTGTTGTGTACATTGTTGAGGTGTGGATATTGTGAATATTAGTTTGGGGGAGTGCAATAATACTTGAATTTTGAAAATTGGGTTGAAGTAAAGTTGGTGTTTGAAAGGTGTTCGACACAATGCCTCCAAGAAGAAAACAATCTAAGGGTGCATCATCCTCATCAACTGTGAATTACGATGCAAGTCGGTTTTATGATGAGAAGGAGGAGGAGCAATATGGCAAAATTTTTAATAGAAGCATTATAAAAGAAAGGGGATTTGATCTTAGTGCCCCTCATACTGAAATTGGACAAATGCTTAGGGCTCGGCAGTGGGAGGAGTTTGGCAGGCAGCCACAGGACGCTGTCATTTCATTGGTGAGAGAGTTCTATGCTAACCTCAAGGTTAGGTATGATCGGTTGACGGTTTTTGTGCGAGGAAAATCGGTAGCCTTTGATGCACATACGATCAATACGTTATATGGTATCCCTCAAGTTATGCACAATGAATATGAAGAATACAGGTATGAGCATGTTGATTATAACGATATTCTTCAAACAATTTGCATACAGGGAGCCGAATGGAGAATGAGGGACGATGTGCACTTGAGCCTAGCAAAGTCTGATCTGAAGACTGTTGCGAAAAATTGGTATTCATTCATTTCTGCTAGGATCAAGCCTACCGAACACACCACTACCGTGATCAAGGAGAGAGCCATTCTCACATTTTGCATTATGACAGGGAAGGCAATTGATTTAGGTCAATTGCTTCAGCATTCGATACTTGATTATGCAAGAGGTAACTCTCCGAGTGGACTTCTCCACCCCTCTCTCATCACTGTTTTATGCCAACATGCGGGAGTGACTTGGGCAGCGAACGAAGAATTGTTGAAGCCAAAGAATGAAATTTTGGTTATTCAACCATTTGTGGGAGTCAGAAATGATCAAGCTGCAGCACGTAGAGCTGAAAGGGATTTTAATAGGAGAGCTGCAGAGAGACGTGCCCAAGCCCAGGCTCAAGAACCACCACCGCAACACAGGCAGAGGGAGAGATAGATTGACTCAGTTGGAAGAGGATATGCGAGTTCAACGCCAAGAGATGGATGCTTTTCGGTATAGGACCGATACATTCATGGGGTATATGATGGATTTCACATCGGTCTTGGCTCAGCAATTTCCATCTGCTTCCACTTCTGGTCATCCATTTCCACCTCCTCCACAGTGGCCACCCGTTTACCACCCGCCAGAATTTCAACCACCCCACGACGACGAAGATGAGGATGATGGCAATGACCACTGACGGTCGTTGCCTAGTGTATGTGTAATCTCCTATTTATCATACTTATTTACATCGACGACGATGCACATGTTTAAGTTTGGGGGAGATTTAGTTTATTTTATTTGGTGTGTTTAAATTTTTGTGTTTTATTTTATTTTATTTGCTGTGTTTATTTATTTAGGTTATTTTGTGTGTTTTTAGTCATGAAATTTTTTATTTCGAATTGGCCAATGATGAAAATATTTTTTTAATTGAAAAGAAAGGTCATGCATAAAATTCATGTTAATTGATCAATTTGAAAAATTTAGAGAATAATCATGAGATTTGGTGAGTTTGAGACTTACAATTTCTATAAAACCTTGTGATTTTTATTTGATATTGAAATAAAATTTTTGCAAACACATAGATGATTGAGGCAATCTTTGATTTTATTTGGGCCATTTATATTGTTCATAAACATTCATTTGAAGCCCTTTTGAGCCTATATGAACAAAGAATTGTGTTTTTGAAATTCCTTGGAAGCCAAGCACTTTTCTTTTTGAATATATATGTATTTGGTTGATGCATTGAGACACCATTTTCACGATGATTAGATTCTACTCTTTGATGGTGAATTGAGATTTTGTCTAGAACTATCCAAACATCACTCGAGGCGAAATACGGACAAATTATGATTTAGGAATGATTTAGGTGATTTTTGGATCGATTGAACCTTTCAAGCTACCAAATAAAATTAATTTATCATTTGTCACCTCTTTGAGCTTATATGAATTTGAATGGCACACGTAAATATGTGTAAAACACCCCATTCGAATATTTTTTTTCAAGTATCCCACAATTACCAACCTTTTGAATATCTTATACAATTATTTCCTACCTTCTCAGGGGAGTAAGAATTCAAAAGATTAAAGAAAGTGATATTCTCCTACAAAAGATAACAAAAGAAAAATGAATGATTTTACATTGATGAAGTTGGAGAAAAAGGGGAGAAAAGGAGATGAAATGAATAAAGAAAAATGGAGATAAAAGAAATAGTGGAGTTTGCAAAAAGAGATGAAATTCAATTTACTCCCTTATTTGAACTCCTAATCTTTATTTGTAGCCATGAACCAAGGCCTAACATTACAACCATTTAAAATCCTATTAACCTAGTCATAGTTGTCCAATATACTAGTGGAGAGTGAGTGGGAGATCTAGCCTATGGACAATCGATAAACACTTTCATTGAGTAAGAATCTTGATCAATTTTACACACACCCCATTGCATCAAATATTTATTGGGTATCTGATCGAGCAAAACTTGCACAGTGAAATCCCCAATAAAATATGATTTTGTATGCTCAAAAATTAATCGCAAGTGCACGATGTCAAGTAATAATATAGTGTACGTGAGTATGAGTATCGTTCCACTGAAGACTGTGTTTTACAATTATTATTTTCAGTTATTTAACATTTAGCAACGAAAAGTGATTTGATTGTTTTATTACTACTAAAATCAAATAAGAAGGCAAATAAAAAGATTCAAAATCAAGTAATGAGATATAATGTCTAAAATGGTTGTGTAAAATTCATTGAAAAATGGATTTGTTGGGAATCTCGGTTCACCTACCCCCTCGTTAATTAATTAATTCGTTCGATCGTGATATACGCTTCCGACAGGATTTCCTAATCTATTGAACACAATCTCTCGAGCTATGCCAAACTAATTCTAATCAATGAAGTAATTAAATATCTTTAATTATTTATCAAGAGCAAATCGCATTTCGATCTATGAAATCCCCTAATTTTCGACCCTAAGGACTATGACTATCGGCATGTATCCAATTTCATATATCTATGTAAATTGTAGATCCGCGAATTATACTACTCGATCCTATCACTCGTTATTCTCTCGAACTCACTCGTGATATGAAAACGTCGTTAAAGTTAGCTATGCTTTAATGACACAGTAAAACAGTAGTAAATCAAGAATAACGCACAATCGAAATATAAATTAATTCAAACAACGTTCGGGGTAGGATCCCCTTTAATCCCAACAACTAATAAATTTAGCTACTAGAATTCATAGTAAAAATAAATGCAACAATGTTTAAAACGAAAGAAACTAGATTAGAAATACTAGGCGAGACGAAATCTGCGAAGAACGGTGCCCGGAAAGCTTCAAATCTTCCATCCAAGCGCAAAGTTCTCTCCAAAAGCTTGTGACGGCTGCCAAATCAAGTCTGAATAATTATGAATTCGTGCCTCTCCCCTACCATATCTTCCCTCTTCAGAATTAAGGAATGGAATCGAGATTGATCTTTTTCCAAAAATAGGTGGCGCTCGGGCGGTAGAAAAGTACCACTCGAGCGCCACACCTTCTGTAAATCTCCTTGGGAAGTGCGGCATTCGCGCTCGGGCGGTAGAAAACTACCGCTCGAGCGCCGACTCTTCTGTATTTTTTCTTTGGGGATTACTGCTCGCGCTCGGGCGGTACAAAACTACCGCCCGAGCGCCAAACTCTCTGTAAATTTCCTCGGACTTTCAACTCCCGCGCTCGAGCGGTAGAAAACTACCGCTCGAGCGCCGACCTTGCTGCACTTCATTTTCTTGCCTTGGCACTTGGCTCCAATTTTTGGTTTTCCGGCCACTTTTCCTACAAATTCATCATGCCCGAGTGAGATAGGATAAAATGCAAATATTTACTCTAAAATGAACAGAATGTGATTGAAATAAACGATGCACAATGCAAAACACAGACCGACTAATGCAATAAAACACGTAAAAACGACACATATCAACCCCCTCATACTAACCTTTTGCTCGCCCTCGAGTAAAATAGGTTACAGCACGAGATACTAAACAAACTCAACAACCACAAAATTACTCAAACAAGAAATAACTAACACAAGTAAATGTCAATGGTGAGTTAACAACGTTATGTTCATGCCTCAGTTTACTTTCCCACTATCAATCATAATCAAGTCAAATCGCAACCGAATACTCATTCTCATCTACACATAAACCTCGACACTAATTTGAACGTGTGTGTGTGTGTCATGATGGGTCTAGTCATTCGTACTTCAAATAGATCAATTATCAAATCATGCGAGTCACTCAATTACACTTCAATACAAGTCTCACTAGCATGCATCCCCGTGTCCATTTATCACTAGCCATAAATTGAACTTTATTCAACTTTTAAGTGCAGATAAGGGTGTCGAAAAGAAGGAAAATAAGCTCAAGTGGCTAAAAGTTGGGAGTACACCGATCATTTTCATTGTGCAATCGTCACGACTTTTCGTCTGACTTTCCTCGTCTCCTTACATCTCCAACTTTTAGCCTAGGAATAGAATTTCATTCCTTTTATTTCGGCTCCCCCTCACCTTACATCTCCTTCTTTCTTCTCTTTTTCTTTTTTTTTAAATGCAAAATTTTCACACATGTACTCCCGAGGCTAAGAATATAATACTTTGGATTACAGCTGGTTAGGAGTATGACATTTTAATTCAGTGCATTGGAAAGGAGGTAAATGTAAAGTTCAAGGCAAATCAAATTTTCTCATTCAAGGTCCCAATTAGCGACTTATTTTCACGGGTTTACATGCTAAATCAACTCATAAATGGTGCCTTTCAAGTTAACCACACAAAACTTTCAAATTTCACCATTATTCCTACAAAATTCTAGTCCCCACACATATGTGCTCAAAAAGTTCAAATTTTGTACCAAAATTCATGCTTTAACAATCAAGAGTACCATTCACGAAGTGACCCAATCAATACTTTTGTAAACTATCAACTCAACATCATCATTGGCTCATAAACTATGTCTTCTCACCATAAACGACACCAAACCAAAGAAATGCAACGAAACTAAACCAATTAACTAAACAACCAAAACAATCTATCCCCCCTCATACTAGATTTGTGCAATGCCCTCAATGCACAAAACTGAACAAACACTAAAAACCAAAAAACTCATGAATGCAAATGCAACGACAGAATAAGCAAAAAGAATAAAAAGAAAGGGGAAACAGTAAACTCCTCTGATCAAGCGTCCTCGTAATCATACTCCGGCGGTGGCACTCCTGCGGCCTCCCCATGCTGAGAATAATCATACTGGAACTGGAATGGGGGAGGAGGTAGCGGAGTCGGTGGAATGGTCGACGGGTCAACGCCCCCGTGCACAAGCAAAGTGCGCATCATGGAGTCAATGTGCGATAAATGGTCCGTGACATAGGAGTTGAACTGACTCTGATGCGCTTGGAAGGAGAGATTTTCATCCATCTTATCATTCTGAGTTCGCCTGCGGGGTTGTGGTGGGAGGCGTTGTGGAACGGCAGTGCTTGATCCACCGGCATCCTCCGCCCGAGAGGGAAAGTCTGCTCGTCGTTTTGCCCTTTTGCACTGTTCATCCTCCTGACAAATTGGCTTCATCGGTTGAAGCCACTCCTCGTCGTCCCTGAAATGCACCCCGGCCCGTGCACACAATTCGGAAATGATTTTCGGGAAGAAGAGACCTATGTGGCTGTTGTGGGTGCTCAGTGTGATTTGCTAGTTGATAAGTTTGCCCACATCGATGGCGTAACCTCGGTGCAACGCAAAAAGTAACACCGCACGCTTTTTTTGCACCTCGCTTTTGTGCGAGACTGGCATCATCCGTCGGGCCACAAACAGATACCACGAGGCAATATCAGCTCTCAAGTACTTCTCATCAAAACAGCTCGGCGAGCCACCCAGTGGCTTCCACATCGCGCCCGGGTGGCACAGAGTCTCGATAATCAGGTTGTAGTCAGGATTAACCATCAATGCCTGGAAAATAGAGTCATCTACCTCGGCCGTTTCCAAAAGGGCGTTAATCGTGGCCGAATCGAACGGCACAAGCTTGCCCCTAACAAAGGCCCTATCATCAGTTCGTTCAACGGCGTTGGCGTAGAATTCCCTAACCACCGACACCACAGCCGCCTTAGGTTGCTCGCCAAATTTATCCCATCCCCTTCTTCCCAAGTCCACAAGAGGTGGCATATATCGATCCTCAAAAGTACGACGAAATCCCCTCTCGGTAATGGGGTTTCGGTGAATTTTCGCATGGTCATATCTAGCACGAGCCTCCATACTAATAAAACGTGCCTATCAAATGAGGATGAAAAGGAGGAGCTAGGATTACCTCTTTGCTTTTTGGGAGCCATTGTGTTGGACAAGTTGGATCTTTGAATTGGAGAATGGTGTTCTTGCTTCCCAAGGGAGATTTTGCCTTGCCGCCGGAAAATTGAGTGAAGATGGTGGTGCCCGCACAAGAAAATCGGAAAGGGAAAAATATGAGAGGGGTTAGGGATTTGGGGGTGAATTTGGGGGTGAATATTTCGTGCAGAATGAGGAAAGGGGAAGGGGTTCCGCGCTTTTAAAAGCAGTCGCGCTCGAGCGGTAGAAAACTACCGCTCGAGCGCGAACCTCTCTGGAATTTTTTTTCCAGAGTTAAGCGCTCGTGCTCGGGCGGTAGAAAACTACCGCCCGAGCGCCAACCTCTCGGGAAAATTTTGTTCACGAGGTAGACGTTCGCGCTCGGGCGGTATAAAATTACCGCTCGAGCGCGAACCCCTCTATTTTTTTTTTTCTTAAAAATTTTTTTGTTATTTTTTTTTTAAAAAAAAACAAGAATAAAATAAAACAAAAACAAGAGAAAATAACTAAATTGACACGAAAGAAAATCTAAATCAAATGCGAGAGAAGGGGAAGAAAATAGTTCTCAATTTATAGTCGAGAGCTTGACTGTCGGTCTGTCTCAGTTCGGCATGTCTTGGAACCGGGTGATTCCAAGTTGTGGCTCAATTGTGCCACCCATGTAGTGCTTCAGGCGATGGGCATTGACCGTAAATATCCCATCCTTCCCATCTTTCACTTCTACAGCTCCCGATGGATAAACCTTTGAGATCACGAATGGACCAGACCATCGCGACTTCAATTTTCCGGGAAATAGTCGCAACCGGGAGTTGTAGATTAGGACACTTTCACCTTCTTTGAACTCTCTCTCGATGATCCGCTTGTCATGGGCCTTCTTCGTCTTTTCCTTGTAGGTTAGTGCGAGATCATAGGCCAGATTCCGGAATTCCTCCAACTGATCTAGTTGAAGTAAACGTCGTTCACCTGCATCAGTAAAGTTAAAGTTTAGTGCTTTTGTTGCCCAATATGCCCGATGCTCTAACTCTACAGGTAAGTGACATGCTTTACCAAACAATAATCTGTACGGTGTCGTGCCTATTGGTGTTTTGAAAGCAGTCCTATACGCCCAAAGAGCATCATCTAATCTCACCGACCAATCCCTCCTACTGACACCTACCACCTTCTCCAAAATTCGCTTTATCTCTCGGTTAGACACCTCAACTTGCCCACTCGTCTGAGGGTGATAAGGGGTAGAGATTTTATGTGTGACACCATATTTGCTCAAAAGTTTTTCAAAGAGTTTGTTGCAAAAATGCGTGCCACCATCACTAATGATTGCTCGTGGTGTTCCAAATCGGTTAAAAATGTTTTTCTTTAAAAATTTTAGGACCACTTGAGCGTCATTAGTGGCATACGCTTCCGCCTCTACCCACTTAGACACATAATTACCGCCACCAAGTTGTATTTTTTCGTGAAAGAGCTGGGGAACGGTCCCATGAAGTCTATTCCCCACACATCAAAAACCTCACATTCAATGATATTATTTAACGGCATT
The DNA here is from genome assembly GCF_022965805.1 of Primulina eburnea. Lineage (NCBI taxonomy): Eukaryota > Viridiplantae > Streptophyta > Magnoliopsida > Lamiales > Gesneriaceae > Primulina > Primulina eburnea. Next base: position 20,868,266 of record NC_133109.1, on the reverse strand, counting down.
TCATGACGGTTAGAGATGTTACCTGACCGCTGGCATTTATCACAGTGTAGCACATAAGAACGAGCATCTTTGAAAAGAGTTGGCCAATAAAAACCACATTCAAGTACCTTGGATGCCGTCCTTGTTGGTCCGAAATGACCACCTACCTCACGGTCATGGCAATGGTTGAGAATTTGATCAAACTCTTCCTCCGCAACACACCGTCTTATCATGGAGTCTGCACAAATTTTAAACAAAAACGGTTCCTCCCAAAAATAGTATTTCACGTCAGAAAAGAATTTCTTACGTTGGTGAAACGATAGGTTTGGTGGAGGTGTGCCTGTGACAAGAAAGTTAGCGAAATTCGCATACCATGGACAATTTCTCACCTCAAAGAGTTGCTCCTCGGGGAACCAATCATTGATAGCACGATCGACAGAATCATCACAAATAAATTCTAATCTAGACAAGTGATCCGCCACAACGTTCTCGACACCCTTTTTATCTCTTATTTCTAAATCAAACTCTTGTAACAGTAAGATCCACCGAAGTAAGCGTGGCTTTGCATCTTTTTTAGCAAGTAGGTATTTAAGGGCAGAATGATCAGTGAATACAATTACTTTGGACAAAACAAGGTATGCATGAAATTTGTCAAGTGAGAATACTACTGCAAGTAATTCCTTTTCAGTTGTTGCATAATTCAATTGAGCCTCATCTAAGGTCTTACTTGCATAGTAAATTGTGTGAAATACCTTGTTTTGCCGCTGGCCAAGCACGGCCCCCACTGCAGTGTCACTGGCGTCGCACATGATCTCGAAGGGCAGGTCCCAATCCGGTGCCACCAAGACAGGAGCCGTCACCAAGCGCTCCTTTAAATCCATGTATGCCTGTAAACAGTCAGAATTGAAATCAAATGGCACATCTTTCATAAGTAAGGAAGATAGAGGTTTGGCAATTTTCGAAAAATCTTTTATAAAACGCCGATAAAAACCGGCGTGGCCTAAAAAACTTCTAACTCCCTTTACTGACGCCGGAGGTGGCAAGTTCTTGATGACTTCAACTTTCGCCTTATCCACCTCTATTCCGTGCTCCGAGATCTTGTGCCCTAGGACAATTCCCTCTTGTACCATGAAGTGGCACTTTTCCCAATTTAGCACCAAATTTGTCTCCTCACATCTCACTAACACCACCCTCAGGTTCTGCAAACAGTCATCAAAAGAAGGGCCGAAAATAGAGAAGTCATCCATAAAAAATTCAAGAAAATTTTCTATCTTATCATGGAATATAGCGGCCATGCAACGTTGAAATTTGGCAGGAGCATTACAAAGACCAAACGGCATGCGGCAAAAGGCGAAAGTTCCATAAGGACAAGTGAAAGTGGTTTTCTCTTGGTCCTCAGGTGCAATGGTGATTTGATTATACCCCGAATACCCATATAGAAAACAATAACACTCATGACCCGTGAAGAACCTAAAGGGGGGGTGAATAGGTTCTTTAAGGCCCTTTAGCGTTTTTAAAACGAGTTTGCAAAAATTGCAAGCGGAAGACTTGAGGGACAATCACAAATAAAAATGAATGCGTAAAGTAAGTGCGTAAAATAAATGCGTAGTAAAGTAAATGCGTAAAGTAAAGAGGGATAGAGATGTTTATGGAAGTTCGACGAAGAATCGTCTACGTCTCCCCTTCTCGATGAGGATCGAGGTATCACTATGACGACTTGGCTTCAGGAGCTCCAAGCTAGCTTTTACAACCACGCCTCGATGCGTCTACTTGGCCTTGAGGGCTCCAAGGATAGCCACGAACTTTACAACCCACTCGAGAGTATTACTTTCACTCTTTTTCTACAACTCTTTTGATATTACAACTCTTTTAATCAACGCACACAAGAGATAGTAGAAAGCTTTGTAAGAGACAAGAGAGAATGGAGTGGGATGATTGAGAATGCATCCTCAAAGGCCTATTTATACTAGTCTTGGACGCCAAGGTTCGGATCTTCTGTTTATACTTCGGAACGTCCGATGTGATTGAAATCAATTTGCGTAATTCTGGAATGACTTCGGATCTTCCGTTCTTGACTTCGTAGGGTCCGAACATATGCTTCGGAGGGACCGATCAAACTTCGTTTCTTCTGAACAGTTCTTTTAGACAGTGTATGAACAACTTCGGAAGGTCCGAACTCCAGTTCGTACCGTCCGAACATTCCCGTGTTTCCGGAGATTTGAAATCTTCAACACTTCGTAGCTTCCGATCATGTCCATCGTAGCGTCCGAAATCTACTCAATCAACAGTCAGATCAATTTGTCTCCGGATTGAAGTGATTTGATTGCTTGTGTTCGAACGTCCGATCCAGTCTTCGGAACGTCCGAACTTGCTCCTCGCAGCTTCCGAACAGCTTCTATTTTGCTTCTGATTGGCACAATTTCGGAACGTCCGAACCAAATTTCGGATCTTCCGAACGTAACCTTGTTCTTAATTTCCTGCATGCCTCAATATAAAACATTAGTACATTTTTAATCCAAGTTTTGGTATCATCAAAACAAAAACTTTGGGATATGTTACAGCATTAAAAACATTAATCTCATCCTCGAGATTTGTATGCGTTTAAGGCGTAACAATCTCCCCCTTTTTTATGATCACAAAACTTGGTTAAAAATTGAGAAACAATAATCAACATAATCTAATGGTTATTAAATAACTCCCCCTTAATCAAATAACAAGTCTAAGAGGTTGAATTAATAGCAATTTTAACCAAATAAATTCTCCCCCTTTTTGCGATAATCAAAAAGACATAAGCATAAAGAGAGACAAATAAACAGGTAAAATATCCACTAATAAATGCAAGTCTTTATACGATGATGCATAAAGATAAAATAAACAAAAATAACAAAAACATAAGCTAAGAATCCGCATCCCGCGACTCTCTATGGCTCCTCATCTCAGCCTCGATGGAATCAAGACGCGAGGAAGTCTCAGTATGATGGCGCTCTAAGGTAGACTCCAAAAGAGAGAAACGAGTGTCGAAACGAGTCTCCAATCGCTCGAGATACTCGAAAATCCGATCGTAGGGTCCAGAGGGAGCAGGCGGAGTGAAGCCATGAGGAAGGTCATCCATGGTCATCAAAGGAGTGCTAATAGGGTCGGGACCACGCTGCTGGGATGTAGAGGGAATATCAGACGAAGGGGTAGGAGTGGTACCCGTAGTAGGAGGACCAGCGGGAAATCCTCTCGTCTGAACGTGAGGAGGAAGAAGACCGAAGGGAACATGAAAGTGTTCGGTCGGACGATAGGACGCAAAGATGCGATCCTTGTCGACGACCCAAGAGGATAAGACGGGATTCCAAGAGAGTCCCATCTTAACAACGGTATCATGGTCGATAGTCTCGCGGGGAGAAATAGACACGGATTCTTCATCTGCAAAATCAATGTCCAAATGGGCTAGAATCCGGTTAATGAACCGGCCAAACGGAAAAGAGACGCGAGTAGAAGTAGCCGCGTATTGCATGGCGTACATAAGAAAACGGGGAAGGTTAAAAGAGCGCTGGGAGACTAAGTAATAGAGAATGTACAGATCGAGATACTTGCAAGTGGAGAGGTCTCCACTGCGAGGAACAATGGAAGAAGTGATAAGCTTTAGAACAAGCTGAAGCTGAGGAGGAAGGTCCTTCGCATGAGGACGGTCATCGGCAGGAGTAGGCGGACGACCGAAGATGGTGGTCAAGGCAGTGACTCGATCAAAAGTGGGGTCATTCTCAGTCCAAGACTGAGAAAAAAACTCACTCGGTCCGTCTCGAGGAAGATCGAACCAAGTAGAGAGGTCGGCGGTAGAAAAAGAAATGAACCGACCCTGAACAATGGTAACAACACGAGTGTCATCACCACCAAGAACTAAGGAAAAGTTCGCATAGAACTGATGCATGAGAGAGGGGTAGATGACATCGGGTACGGAAGGTAGGAAAAAATTCCCCCAACGTTGAGACTCAATAAAAGTAATCAACGTAAAGGAATTCGCACGGAGGTATTCGGTGTGAAGGGTACGACCAGGCAGAATGTTACGGGTTTCGAATTCAGGTGGGATAGGACGAGGGTTGGGTGGTTGGGTAATATCATGGTGAAAGGCACCGTGACGAGGGCGACCATTTCGGCCAGCTGTGTTACGGCGCGGAGGCATAGTGAGTAGCGGGTGTTTTGTGGGGAAAGAAAGAAGGATGTGAATTAGCAAATGAATCAGAGGATCCGAACGCCTATTTATAGGCCATGTTCGGACGGTCCGAACATGAGTTCGGAAGGTCCGGAATGCGAACAGATCGGTTATCTGACAAGACGTTCGGACGATCCGATTAACAGTCGGACATTCCGATCCTAGAACGGAGGCTACGAGGAGTAAACAGAGGGTCCGAAGTTCGACAGTCAGGCATTGGGAAGGCGCGAACATTAAATGACATCGGGAGGAGGTTCAGACGATCCGATGTGTGTTCGGATGGTCCGAAGAGTGAATCGGAGGTTCTGGAACCTATGGTCAGGTTCGGACGATCCGAACACGTTCGGTGGATCCGAAGTGAAACGAAGCATCCGAATAAAGAACGGTGATTCCGAAGTAGCCAAGATGAGGAACACCTAAAATTTAAAATATTTAGCACATAAAAGAATGTTGAGCCATAATTATGGATAAATACAATTAATTTGTATTATCCGACATTATAATGCTCACATTAATAATACTCCCCCTCAATTTAACAAATATGTACGAGAGTATTTGACTAATGTTTACAACTCAAACCTGCCAAGTTCACCACGCAAACGAGTAAAAGTAGATTCATCAAGTGGTTTTGTAAAAATATCAGCAATTTGATTCTTGGTGTCAACATAGTGAAGTTCAACATCATTTTGCTCAATGTGATCACGAATAAAATGATGTCGAATGTCAATATGTTTTGTACGAGAATGTTGAACTGGATTCTTTGTTAGACATATGGTGCTTGTATTATCACAAAAGATTGGAATTTTTGAAAAAGTAACACCATAGTCGAGTAATTGATACTTCATCCAAAGAATTTGTGCACAACAACTACCGGCAGCCATATACTCGGCCTCGGTCGTTGAAAGTGCAACACAGTTTTGCTTTTTAGAAAACCATGACACCAAGCAATTTCCCAAAAAGAAACAAGTACCACTAGTGCTCTTTCTATCCACCTTATATCCTCCAAATTCGGCATCACAGTAAGCTTTTAAATCGAAAAATGAGTTCTTAGAATACCATAATCCGAGATTTGGAGTATTTGAAAGATATTTGAAAATGCGTTTTAAGGCGAATAAGTGTGATTCCTTTGGACATGATTGAAATCGTGCACACAAGCAAACACTAAACATAATGTCAGGTCTACTAGCAGTCGCATAGAGTAGGGAGCCAATCATGCTACGAAATAACTTTTGGTCAACAGGTTTACCTCCCTCATCTTTGTCGAGTCTGACTGTCGTGCTCATAGGTGTGGATGAGGCTTTGGAAGACTCCATCCCAAACTTTTTGAGCATCTCCTTGATGTACTTCCCTTGGTTGACAAAGAAACCATCCTTGCATTGCTTGATTTGGAGACCAAGGAAGTAGTTGAGCTCGCCCATCATGCTCATCTCAAAGTGATCCTGCATAAGCTTAGAAAAATCTCTACACAAGTGTTCATTAGTAGCACCAAAAATAATATCATCTACATATATTTGTACTATCAGCAAATCATTATCTTTAGTCAAGGTAAACAAGGTAATATCAACTTTACCCCTACAAAAACCATTAGACAGCAAGAAAGTAGACAATTTCTCATACCAAGCTCTAGGAGCTTGTTTCAAACCATACAAAGCCTTATCAAGTTTATACACATAATCAGATAAGTGCACATCTTCAAAACCAACAGGTTGCTCAACATACACTTCTTCTTTCAAATCACCATTAAGAAAAGCACTTTTAACATCCATTTGAAACAATTTAAAGTCTCTAGAGCAAGCAAAAGCAAGTAGCATGCGAATGGATTCTAGTCTAGCAACAGGGGCATAAGTCTCATCATAATCAATTCCCTCTTCTTGACTATGTCCTTTAGCTACTAGCCTAGCTTTATTTCTAGTGATTGTACCATGCTCATCTAACTTGTTCCTAAATACCCATTTAGTTCCTATGACAGGTTTATCAGTGGGTCTAGGTACAAGATTCCAAACTTTATTCCTTCTAAATTCATTTAGTTCATCTTGCATAGCAATAATCCAAGAATCATCAAGTAAAGCTTCTTCTATGTTCTTAGGCTCTATGTGAGAAAGAAAAGCAAAATAATTGCACATATTAGAGGAGCGAGTAGATACTCCCTTCGATGGGCTACCAATGATGAGGTCCATGGGATGATCCTTGTGCGTAGTCCACTCCTTCGGAAGAGGTGCGTCCTCTTGATCTTTAGGAACATCATCTAGGCTTGTGGACTCCAACTCTTCGCCAAGGATATCTATATCATCATCATCAGAAACAACAGGTCTAGGCAAGCAAGGGTTAGTTTCATCAAATATGACATGTATAGATTCTTCAACTAGTAAAGTGCGTTTATTAAAGACTCTATATGCTTTGCTAGAAGTAGAGTAACCAAGAAAGATACCTTTGTCCGATTTAGCATCGAACTTACCCAGATGAAGCATTTTGATCCAAAAGCGCGGAAGTAAGAAATGTTAGGCTTTCTCCCTCTCCATAGTTCGTATGGAGTTTTCTTGAGAATTGGCCTTATTGATACGCGATTGATGATGTAACAAGCAGAACTCATTGCTTCAGCCCAAAAATATTTTGGTAGAGAATGCTCACATAGCATGGTCCTTGCAATCTCTACTAGGGTCCTATTCTTCCTCTCAACGACACCGTTTTGTTGAGGAGTTCTAGGACAAGAAAAGTTGTGACCAATGCCTTTGCTTTGACAAAAAATTGAAAAATTTTCATTTTGAAATTCCGTTCCGTGGTCACTACGGATTTGTTTGATCAAAAGATTTTTCTCATTTTCAACCTTTTTGACAAAAATTTTGAAATGATCAAAGGCATCACTTTTATGGGCTAAAAACAATGTCCAAGTAAAACGTGAAAAATCATCCACAATGACAAAAGCATAGGATTTACCTCCTAGACTGGTTGTCCTCGAGGGACCACATAAATCTAGGTGAAGTAATTCAAGGGGCATAGAAGTGGATACAAAATTTTTATTTTTGAAAGATTCCTTTGTGTGTTTACCAAGTTGACAAGCATCACAAAAAGAATCTAATTTTAAATTCAGCTTTGGCATTCTGGAAACTAGGTCAAGTTTTAAAAGTTTTTCTATGGTGCTCATCCCAACATGACCAAGTCGTCTATGCCAAAGAATGTTGTCATCAACATTTAATGTTACAAGGCTTTTTATTTTTGAAAAGATGAAATCTTTAAATCGACCTTGTAAACATTTTCACTTCTATAACCTTTGAAACTAATGGATTTGTCAGTTGTGAGTGATACAGTGCAATCGTGTGGTGTGAATTTGACTTCATAACCCCTATCGCACAATTGACTAATGCTTAGGAGGTTATGTTTAAGTTCTTTCACAAGAAGTACATCATCAATAATAGTAGAGTTAGATATACCTATTGAGCCGATGCCTTCTATGATACCTTTGCTGTTGTCTCCAAAGGTCACCGATCCCTTTTCTTTTGGTCGAATGGATTGTAGCAGCTTCTTTTCTCCCGTCATGTGTCGAGAGCATCCACTGTCAAGATACCAAGTGCTCGATAACTTGTCTCCCCTTTGTCCCTATAAGATTGAGATACAATTTGATAGTTGGTACCCGTTTCTTTGGGTCCTTTGAGGTTAGTAGTAGTTGGGGATTTGGGGATCCATTTCCAATAACTATTCTTATTGTGTTGGTGTCTAAGTTTCTTGCATTTAGGTCTTATGTGGCCTATCTTACAACAGTAAGTGCATGTTGGTGGTGTTCTTAGTTTTGCCTTTGCGATAAGACTAGCGAAGTTGACTGATTTCTTTTCATATCCTAGACCTCCTTTGTCGAAGTTACACCTTTGCATGCTCAAGAGGTTTTCTAGTTTACCGCTACTCACATTGAACTTGTTGAAGGCTTTCTCTAAGTCTCTTAGGTTTGTCTTGAGCTTAGTGTTGTCATGCATCCTAGCTTCTAGTTCAGTTTTAAGTTGTTTATTCTCATTTCTAAGTGACTTAGCCTTATTGTACATACTAGTGTAAGCGGAGAGTAATTCATCGTAAGAGGGTACCTCGTCGTCATCCGAGTCGGTCAGATGATCTTCCTTTGCCATGAAGCATAGGGTAGACTCCTCTTCGTTGTCGCTGTCGCTCCACGTGGCTAGAAGGGCCTTCTTCTTGTCTTTGCCGGCCTTCTTCTTGGAGGGACACTCGTTTGCATAGTGACCCTTTTGTTGACAGTTGTAGCAGGTCACTTCCTTCTCAATCTTTTTGTCCTTCTTGTTGAAGTTGGAACTCCGCATGAATCTTTTGAACTTTCTAGTGAGGAGTGTCATTTCTTCATCGTCGCTATCTTCAAGTTGACTGGTCAAGGCGATCCCTTTCGCCTTTACTTTGTCGTCATCTTTCTTTGTCTCCTTCCGGGTAGATACTTCAAGTTCATGGGTCTTTAGGGTCCCATGAAGTTGATCAAGGTCGTAGGATGCCGCATCTCCCTTGTTGGATTCAATGATAGCCGTGCGCTTTGCATCCCATTCCGCCAGTAGTGCTCGAAGGGCTCTCCTCCATACTTGTTTAGTTGGGTAGTTCTCACCAAGTTGGGCAAGCTCATTGATGATTTGGGTGAGCCGCCGGAACATGGTGTCGATATCCTCCTTGGGTTCCATCTCAAAGGTCTCGTACTTGAGTTGGAGAAGATCTATCTTCGTTTCTTTGACTTGATTGGTTCCCTCGTGGCAAATCTCCAATTTGTCCCAAATCTCTTTGGCGGAGGTGCAAGCCGAGATTCGGTTGTATTCATTCATATCTAGGGAACAATGAAGAATATTCATAGCTTTAGCATTTTGAGAGATAAGTTTCATATCGTCCTTGGTGAGGTCATCCATTCCCTTAGGAATTTCCTTATCATCCACCGTTTTCATGGGGATATAGGGACCTTTCACCGTTATTTTCCAAAGGTCGTAATCGACGGATTGGATGTATAGAGATATTCTATTCTTCCAATATCCGTAATTGGTACCATTGAAAAGAGGGGGACGATTTGTGGATTGTCCTTGGGCATACTCGCTTGCTAGATTGGCCATTTTAAAAGATTTTGAAAAACTAGGCTCTGATACCACTTGAAGAACCTAAAGGGGGGGTGAATAGGTTCTTTAAGGCCCTTTAGCGTTTTTAAAACGAGTTTGCAAAAATTGCAAGCGGAAGACTTGAGGGACAATCACAAATAAAAATGAATGCGTAAAGTAAGTGCGTAAAATAAATGCGTAGTAAAGTAAATGCGTAAAGTAAAGAGGGATAGAGATGTTTATGGAAGTTCGACGAAGAATCGTCTACGTCTCCCCTTCTCGATGAGGATCGAGGTATCACTATGACGACTTGGCTTCAGGAGCTCCAAGCTAGCTTTTACAACCACGCCTCGATGCGTCTACTTGGCCTTGAGGGCTCCAAGGATAGCCACGAACTTTACAACCCACTCAAGAGTATTACTTTCACTCTTTTTCTACAACTCTTTTGATATTACAACTCTTTTAATCAACGCACACAAGAGATAGTAGAAAGCTTTGTAAGAGACTAGAGAGAATGGAGTGGGATGATTGAGAATGCATCCTCAAAGGCCTATTTATACTAGTCTTGGACGCCAAGGTTCGGATCTTCTGTTTATACTTCGGAACGTCCGATGTGATTGAAATCAATTTGCGTAATTCTGGAATGACTTCGGATCTTCCGTTCTTGACTTCGTAGGGTCCGAACATATGCTTCGGAGGGACCGATCAAACTTCGTTTCTTCTGAACAGTTCTTTTAGACAGTGTATGAACAATTTCGGAAGGTCCGAACTCCAGTTCGTACCGTCCGAACATTCCCGCGTTTCCAGAGATTTGAAATCTTCAACACTTCGTAGCTTCCGATCATGTCCATCGTAGCGTCCGAAATCTACTCAATCAACAGTCAGATCAATTTGTCTCCGGATTGAAGTGATTTGATTGCTTGTGTTCGGAACGTCCGATCCAGTCTTCGGAACGTCTGAACTTGCTCCTCGCAGCTTCCGAACAGCTTCTATTTTGCTTCTGATTGGCACAATTTCGGAACGTCCGAACCAAATTTCGGATCTTCCGAACGTAACCTTGTTCTTAATTTCCAGCATGCCTCAATATAAAACATCAGTACATTTTTAATCCAAGTTTTGGTATCATCAAAACAAAAACTTTGGGATATGTTACAGCATTAAAAACATTAATCTCATCCTCGAGATTTATATGCGTTTAAGGCGTAACAACCCGCTAACCTCTCAAGCATTTGATCAATGAAGGGAAGGGGAAAGTGGTCTTTTCGGGTGGCATCATTCAATTTTCTATAATCAATGCACACACGCCATCCTGTAACAGTTCTGGTGGGTATTAGTTAATTATTATCATTTGCAATCACAGTAATCCCACCCTTCTTTGGCACACATTGAACCGGACTTACCCATGCACTATCAGAGATAGGATAGATAATACCTGCATCGAGAAGCTTAATCGTTTCGGCTTTCACTACATCTTGCATCTTTGGATTTAATCTTCTCTGAGGTTGCACAAAAGGTGAGTACTTGTCTTCCATCAAGATTTTGTGCATACAGACTGATGGATTGATCCCTTTGATATCCGCCACCTTCCACGCAAACGCACCCTTGTGTGCTTTCAAGACTTTCAACAGTTTGTCCTCCATCACACCTGTCAAATCAGCAGAAATAATGACAGGTAAAGTGTTACGCTCACCTAGGTATACGTACTTTAGGTGTGGAGGCAGTGGCTTCAGCTCGAGCGTCGGTGGCTCCTCCAGGCTTGATTTCTGTGGGATCAAGTCTTTTTGATCTCCAAATCTTCTAACCTCATCTTCATTGACCTTCTCCATGGATGGTTGGCATTCAAGTATGCCACTATTTCAGCTTTTTCGTCGTCCAAATCATCTTCTCCCAATGCAGTGGTGATAGCGGCCTCCAAAGGATCTCTCAAAGCATCCTGCACATAGTTAGACACAAAGGCATCAAAAGCATCAATTCTAAAACAGCTATCAGAATGCAGTGTGTGCTTAAGTGCATTAAAACATCAAAAGTAATCTCCTCCTCACCCACTCGCAATCTCAACTTCCCTTCTTGAACATCAATCAGTGCCTTGCCAGTCGCAAGGAATGGTCTCCCCAAAATGAGAGGCATCTCGGTATCCTCCTCCATGTCGAGCACCACGAAATCGGCAGGAAAGATGAATTTGTCCACTTTCACTAGCACGTCCTCAATCACTCCGCGGGGGTACTTGACAGATCTGTCAGCCAGTTGCAAGGACATCCTCGTTGGCTTAGGCTCGCACAACCCAAGTTTCCTAAACACAGAAAATGGCATCAGATTAATACTTGCACCAAGATCACATAATGCTTTATGAAAAACAACATCACCAATCATGCAAGGAATAGAGAAACTCCCTGGGTCTTTTAGCTTCGGTGGGATTTTGTTTTGCACCAAAGCGGAGCAATTCTCGGTTAAGTTGACTGTCATATGATCCTCCAACTTCCTCTTATTAGCTAAGATATCCTTCAAAAAATTTTGCATAACTAGGCATTTGCATTAGAGCATCGGCAAAGGGAATATTGATATGCAACTTTTTAAACACCTCGAGAAACTTACCGAATTGTGCATCTGGTTTTGCTTTTTTAAGTGCTGCAGGGAAAGGAGGAGGTGTAACGATTTTTGGTTGTGCAGTGGGTGCTGGTGTGGAGTTAGAAGACTTACCTTTAGATGTCGCGGTTTGCTCATCCACTGTTTGAGTTTTCTCTTTTTCCCTTGACTCTAAAACTTTCCCACTTTTCAACTCAATAGCCTTCACTTGCTCTTTTGGATTCGTCTCTGTGTTACTTGGCAAGGTGCCTTGCTCTCTACTTGCTATCATCTTTTCTAATTGACCAATCTGATTTTCAAGTCCCTTAATCGACGCATCCTGATTTTGAAGTCTAGTTTCAGTGGATGAAATAAACTTAGACATCATTAGCTCCAAGTTGGACTTTTCTTCTCTAGGAGGATCGGATCTGTACATCGGTTGTTTGTCATATTGTTGTCCTCCTTGCGGTCTAGTTTGACTGTTTTGACCGCCCCATGAGAAGTTAGGATGTTGCCTCCACCCAGGATTGTATGTGTTCGAATAAGGGTCATGCCTTGGGCGGTTTTGGACTCCCACTTGATTCACCGGTGCCTCATTTTGCACATAGAAGGGATTTCCATCTTGACAGTCTTTCACATAGTGCTCTCCTCCACACTTTTCACAGAATATCTCTTGAAGACGCATAGCCGTGCCACCCACATTCAAGCCGTCTATTTTCCTGTTTAAAGCGTCAAGTTGTGCAGTAATAGCAGAAAAATCAGTTACCTGGTGAACTCCTGCACTTCTCCGCTGGTTGTTCCTGTCAGATTAAGGATGATAGCTGCTAGCAGCCATCTCCTCCAACAACTCATATCCTTCTTCCGCAGTCTTCCTCAAAAGGTTCCCACACGCAGCAGCATCTATCATAGGACGGTTAGGAGTAAGCAAACCGTAATAAAATGTTTGAACGACTAACCCAAGTGGTAACTCGTGATGTGGGCAACTTCGTAGTAGGTCCTTGAAGCGTTCCCATGCCTCATATAAAGATTCCTGATCGAATTGAGCGAATGTTGTAATGTCTACCCGCAGCTTCATGGTCTTGGAGGGAGGGAAGTATTTGATGAGAAAAGCTTTCGCCATGTCGTCCCACGTAGCGATCGAACCTACATGCAAACAATTTAACCACGCTTTAGCTTTATCACGTAAAGAGAAAGGAAATAAACGCAACCTAACAGCATCATCAGAAACTCCATTGAATTTAAAAGTATCGCAAATTTCAAGAAAATCTGCGATGTGCGTGTTTGGATCATCCACTGCAGTTCCTCCGAATTGGACTGTGTTCTGAATCATCTGGATTATGGCTGGCTTGATTTCAAAGTGATAGGTCTCACAATGCTAGGGCGTGCACCCTCCAAAGAAGGTTGGGTGTAGTGCCCAAATTTAATACACGTATAACTCATGCATTCATTTAATTATTAAATCATTTAAATTAATTTTAAATGAGTTTTAGCGATGCATGATTTACTTAAATGCGTTATTTTCAAATTATCTATGTTTATGTGATGCACGTTAAAATGTCTTTCGAGTTCCATGTTTCAGGCGATCATTCGAGGCGGGATTGAGGAAAAGACCCGGTGACGATTTGTGGCAATTTAAAATGTGGTATTTTATTTTAAATTGAGAATGGGACGTTTTAAATAATTTATTAAGTTGTTAGTATTTTTAAAGCTTTAATAATGTATTGAGTGAATTAAGAGTTTAAGACCTTTAAAATTAGTGTGTAGATATTTTAATTGTAGAGTTTTATTTAACTAGTGTGTGTTAACTTTTTATTATTATTTTAAATAGTTTATTTAGTTAAGAGTTTTTCCTAATTAAAACGCACACACACACACACACACTTTACACACACTCACACACACTTACACGTTTTTACACACACTAAACACACACACTCACCTTAAGTTTCAGTTTTTATTATTTTGAGGAGAGAAAACCTAGGGTTCTTACTCCTTCAAGCAGCCGCCCCCTTCCCTCTTCGATTTCCAGCAATTTTTCGTGTGTTTCCTTCGAAGATTTTAGCGCCACGTTCGTCCCGGATCAACCTCGCTTCCATCTCCGCTTCGGTGTCGTCGTACGGTATTTTTAAATATCAAAAGGCACGTATATTCTGTTCTTTCTGCATCGATCTTGTCATAGTATGCGTTGTGTATTTTTATGCGTGAAAATTTATGTATGACGTTCGTCGTTTGAGCGGAAATTGATTTGAATGCGTTTGAAATACTTTTTAGATCTGAAATCTCGTAACTTGCTGTTCTTCTCAAAACTGCGATTTTTCCATCGAGAATTTGAGAAAACTTTCAACTACAAAATTGTAGAACTTTTCGATACCTTCGTTTTGATATAAAATTCGAGATTTTTGGATGACAATTGAGTGAGTTATGGCGTTTTTCGTGGGACTGCTCAAACTGCGACTTTTACGATAATTGTGTTCTCGAAGTTTATTTGTTGCAGGCTTCGTTGGAGATCGACGGACGATCGTTGTTGCACCTAGGTATGATTATTATGTTGTTGGGTCGATATGTGGTACGTCGGTTAGTGTCGATAGGCACTCGAATGCATTAAAATTCGTAGGAAAGAAATTAGTGTCGATTGTCACGTTTTTGAAATTGTATGCGTCGTAAGATGAACGTCGTGGCTTGAGATGTTGTACGAAATTGGTTTTATGTTTTGGTATGCTAGGATGGGTCTCGGGGTGTCGGTTCATAGTTCGTGCAACCGGGTCTAGAAAGTTAAGCAAAGCATGTACAAGAATTTTCGTAAGTTCGCGATCACAGAGCCTGCACGGACCCTTACACGGGGTCCGTGCCCTTGTTCTTCCGGAGTGCCCTTTTTCCAGAGTCTGCACGGACCCTGGCACGGGGTCCGTGTCCACCCTTTTTCATGGAGTCTTTCACCCGAGTCTACACGGACCCCTACACGGAGGTAGGCACGGGGTCCGTGTCCCTTCTTCTTTCCGAGTGTCACTGCACCGCACCTAGACGTACCTGTACACGAACCCGGGGTAGGGGTCTGTGTACTCACTGTTTGGGAAAGAATTGTAAGTATATTTTGGAATTTGACGTCATGGTTTAGTACAAGGATTTTCAAGGTCGTGTCATGGGAAATGTTAGAACGTCCTAAGTATTGATTGGACTTGAGAGTAAGTATGATTCCTACGTTTAAGTTATGCAAATTTATGTTAGTTGTTGCCGCAACGGCCCCGCTCGAAGTCCAACGAATCCCTCAACGCCAAGTAAGTATGTTGACGTGCAAAGAAAATATTTTAAGTTTTTGAGGTATGCTAAATGTCTTGTGACCGAAGTATGTTTAGGATTGGAAAGCGTTAAATTATGAACGGGGACCAATCCGCCTGTTAAATTATGAACGGGTTAGATCATGGTTGGAAAGCGTTAAATTATGAACGGGGACCAACCAGCCCGTTAAATTATGAACGGGGATCTTATGTATGTGGCAGCGGATACGTCCCTTTCAGCCCAGTACTGTGGTGTGTCTGATCAGGCGTTTATTATGTTAAGGGTCACTTGCTTTGAAACATCCTCTACGCAAAATGATGAAGTTATGTATGTTTACGTATGCAGTATGTTTAAGAAAGTTTATGTTGATGGCACGTCTAGTTTTGTATGCACGTACGTTCAAGTTCGAGTTATGTATGTCATATTTTAAAGTTGCATGTGATCTTATTACGTAGTACTCGTTATTCCAGTTTATACGTGTTGAGTCTTTAGACTCACTAGACTTGATCGATGCAGGTGAGTATGTTGATGAGGAGGCAGGAGGTGGTGACCAAGGGAGAGGCTTGGACTGAGCGGCAGGCTAAACCCGAGGACCGCCCATGTTATTTTACGATTCTTTTTATGCAAGTTTAAAATACTCTGATGTTATGTTTCATTTCAAAACTTTTGGAACAGTGTTTCCTTTTAGCAAATTTTATTGGTGATGTTGATTTCAAATATTTTTATTGATGAAGGATGTAGTGACGACCGTATTTGATTTCATTTCCGCATTTCATTTAGTTTAAAAGAAAATTTTTAATTTTTCGCAAATTTTAAGTAGTAAAGAATACGGTTCGTTACAGTTGGTATCAGAGCCAGGTTCTTGTAAAGGGTTACGCCTACTGCCAGTCGCAAGAAGCTCTCGAAGTCACACCTCAAGTCTGTAAGTTTTATAGTTTTGAGTTATGCTATGTACTATGCATTAGGTCATGATTTCAGCATGTTTATGTTTTAAAGTTCAAAATTACGTGCATCTTATGATATTAGTATTATGTTCATGCATGTTGGGTTTACGTGTTGGGTAAATGTTAGAACAGTATGCCCCTCAGACATGGGATCGTGCGTGTAGCAGGCGATGAGAATTTCAAAACCCAGGATGGGGAGAGGGTCACTTCTCCTCATCCACCCCAGATATGCAGGCTCAGATGCTTGCAGGGATGACCCAGTTCTTCGTACAATTTGTGGGGAACCAGACTGCAGTAGACACAGGGGCGAGGCCCAGACTGGAGGCGGTCTATGAAATATTTAGGAGGATTATTCCGAAGGATTTTTCGGGGACCATTGACCCGATGATAACGAAAGAATAGATTAAGTCCATCGAGGTAATCTTTGCATTTATGGAGCTACAGGATACTGACAGAGCTAGATGTGCCACCTTCTTGTCGACTGGAGACGCAAGGCTTTGGTGGGAAAGCGCGTCAATGTCAGTGAACTTACAAACACTGACGTATAATGGGTTCAAGGATGTTTTCTACTCCGAGTACTTCACTGAAGAAGTACGCTCTCGCCTGACCAGGGAGTTCATGTCGCTGCGACAGGGAGACAGCAGCGTGGCAGACTTTGTCAGGGAGTTTGAGAAGGGGTGTCACTTTGTGCCCCTGATGGCAAATGATGCCCTGGAGAAGATGAGTAATTTTATGGATGGCTTGCGGCCGATCTTGCGCCGTGATGTTTGAGTTGCTGGTCCTATGACTTATGCAGTTGCCGTGTCGAGAATCTTGGCGACAGAGCAGGACTAGAGGGACATTGAGGTCTATAGGTAGGGCAAGAGGCCTTATCAGGCACCTCTTCTTGAGGAATCTTCGTAAGTCATTAAGAAAATTAGGATTAAGCTGATACGAGTACTGGAATTAGGTTATCTAAGACTACTTTGGTTGTGTAAGCTTTAATTTCAAGTTTATGAAATAGGGATTATACGGGGATATTTGATGAAATAAAAACAAAAGGGAATTAGTTGTATTCAACATAGGTTAGAAATGGTCGAATATTAAGATTTTTATCGAGTAAGAAATTTAAAATCTTTATATGAGGATTCTAGAATTCTGTGGGTTATAAGCGAAGTTGATTTATTTGAATTAGTCCATCATTAACATGGGGAAACTTATTAAGCTTTATACGTTAGAATGAATTAAGTACTGAGGATACGCCAACGTGTGACATTCGTTCCAATGAGGAGGGTTTAAGTTTCTTAGGCCTCAACTATAATGTAATTGGGAGGGAAATAGTTTAAGCATGTGTTTGATGCTAGGAAGGTTTTATTATCTAAGCAGAATATCGATAATGTATATTTTGGGGTTTTATGGATTAATGTTACTCGATTTAAGATTTGCAACAATCTTTATTTGGGATGTACTTATAAATGGCTAAGTTACGTAAGTTTGGTGTCGTAAGGAAAAGATTCGATTCAAGGATCGTAGTTCAATGTTATTACTGGGTTATGATAAGGTTTAACTTTTGAGGGTAGAACCAAGGATAGAAGTTGATCAGTAACTTTTGGTGCTAAGATTTCTTAGATTGAACTGCATAAATGCTAAGGTAATAGATCGATGAACATTACGGGTATAGTATAAGGAAAGTGAGATAAGATAAGTTTGAACCTCCATTTCTAATATTGGGAATTTTGAGAAAAGTCAGAACTCGAGGTCATAGTAAAGTAAAACTAAGACAGCCTTCAGAACTAGATTAGGACATTACGATTTCTTAGTGATGCCATTTGGACTGAAGAATGCTCCAGCGATTTTCATGGACCTAATGAACCGAGTATTTCAGCCTTACCCTGATCAGTTCGTCATAGTATTAAATGACGATATTCTCATTTACTCGAAGAGCCATGAGGAGCATAGCCAGCATGTGAGGACAGTGTTGCAGGTTTTGCAGGGTCGCAAGTTTTTTTTGCGAAGTTCAGTAAGTGCGAGTTTTGGTTGGAGAAGGTAGCGTTTTTGAGTTATATTATTTCTAGCAGTGGAATTGAGGTGGACCCAACCAAGGTAGCGGCAGTTAAGTATTGGGTTGAACCGAAGAATGCATCGGAAATCCGCAGTTTTCTGGGTTTAGCCGGTTACTACCGTAAGTTTATTAAGGGATTTTCATCCATAGCAGTGCCACTCACTTCACTCACCAAGAAGAATGCTAAGTTTGTGTGGAGTGATGATTGTCAGAAGAGCTTCGACACGTTGAAGCAAGCTCTTATTTCGGCGCCAGTGCTAGCCATGCCAACAGGGCAAGGTGAGTTTGTACTCTTTACCGATGCATCTAAGCTCGGATTAGGCGCAGTGTTGATGCAGCAGGGTCGGGTCATAGCTTATGCATCCAGGCAGTTGAAAGTGCACGAGAAGAACTATCCGACTCACGACCTAGAATTAGCCGCCGTTGTCTTCGCCCTGAAAATTTGGAGACACTACCTATACGGCGAGAAATGTCAGATTTTCACCGACCACAAGAGTCTCAAATATTTCTTCACGCAGAGAGAGCTGAATATGAGACAGAGACGGTGGTTGGAACTTGTGAAAGATTACGACTGCAAAATTAGCTACCATCCGGGAAAGGCTAATGTTGTCGCGGACGCATTGAGCAGGAAAGTGGCAGTTGTAGCTCAGTTGTCAGTGCAGAAACCACTTCAGTCGGAGATTCAGAGATTTTGTCTAGAGATTTATCCTGAGGGCAGAGCCCCTAGACTGTCTAATCTGATAGTCAAGTCTGATTTGCTAGACCGTATCCGAGCAGGTCAGTCTTCAGATGAGCAGTTACAGAAATGGAGACTGAAAGACTAAGCCAAGGGCAGTGTGCTGTACACAGTTTCAGACGACATTGTGAGATACAGAGGTAGAATGTGGGTGCCTAGTGTTGGTTCGGTCAGACAGGATATTTTGACAGAGGCACACGTATCTCCGTATTCCATTCACCCAGGAGGTACCAAGATATACAAAGACCTCCAGATATTGTATTGGTGGCCAGGGATGAAGCGAGACATCCGTAGATTCGTATCAGAATGTCACACTTGTCAGCAAGTAAAAGCTGAGCATCAGAGGCCAGCAGGACTGGTTAAGCCACTCCCCATCCCCGAGTGGAAGTGGGAGAACATTACTATGGATTTCGTGGTTGGGTTGCCAAGGTCAGTCAGAGGTTCGAATTCTATTTGGGTTATAGTGGACCGACTCACTAAGTCAGCGCATTTTATACCAGTGAAGACGACTTTCTCTATGACGCAGTATGCGGAGCTTTACATCAAGGAGATAGTCCGTTTACATGGGTTTCCAGTTTCGATTGTGTCCGACAGAGACCCGAGGTTCACATCGTCCTTTTGGAAGAGCTTACACGCAGCCATGGGGACGAAGTTGCTTTTCAGCACAGCTTTTCACCCGCAGACAGATGGTCAGTCTGAGCGAGTGATTCAGATTTTAGAGGATTTGCTAAGATCCTGCATGATTGATTTTCAAGGAGCTTGGGAGTCTAGACTACCTCTAGTGGAGTTCACATACAACAACAGCTTCCAAGCATCTATTGGTATGGCCCCCTATGAGGCACTGTATGGGAGGAAGTGCAGATCACCAGTTCATTGGGATGAAGTTGGTGAGAGAGCAGAACTTGGTCCAGAGATAGTTCAGCAGACTGCCGACGTGGTGGTCAAAATTCGTGACAGAATGAAGACCGCCCAAAGCCGTCAAAAGAGCTATGCTGATAAGAGGAGGAGAGATCTAGAATTTTCTGTTGGTGATCACGTATTCGTTAAGATAGCACCTATTAAGGGTGTTATGAGATTTGGAAAGATAGGCAAGTTGAGTCCGAGGTTTATTGGACCGTTTGAGATTTTCGACAGAGTTGGGACACTAGCCTATCGTGTTTCCCTTCCGCCGAATCTGGCCGGGGTACACAATGTGTTCCACGTTTCGATGCTAAGGAAGTACCTAGACAACCCTTCGCACATTCTGAGTTATGAACCAATGCAGTTGGCTCTAGACCTGTCTTACGAGGAAAAACCAGTCCAAATCCTAGACAGACAGGAGCGCAGGCTTCGGAACAAGACGACCAAGTTGGTCAAAGTTCAATGGCTGAATCAATCGGTGGAAGAAGCCACTTAGGAGTCAGAGGCCGACATGAGACTTCGCTACCCGGAGTTGTTCAGTAAGACTTAATTTCGAGGACGAAATTTTTATAAGTGGGGGAGGAACTGTAGTGCCCAAATTTAATACACGTATAACCCATGCATTCATTTAATTATTAAATCATTTAAATTAATTTTAAATGAGTTTTAGCGATGCATGATTTACTTAAATGCGTTATTTTCAAATTATCAATGTTTAAGTTATGCACGTTAAAATGTCTTTCGAGTTCCATTATCAGGCGATCATTCGAGGCAAGATTGAGGAAAAGACCCGGTGACGATTTGTGGCAATTTAAAATGTGGTATTTTATTTTAAATTGAGAATGGGGCGTTTTAAATAATTTATTAAGTTGTTAGTATTTTTAAAGCTTTAATAATGTATTGAGTGAATTAAGAGTTTAAGACCTTTAAAATTAGTGTGTAGATATTTTAATTGTAGAGTTTAATTTAACTAGTGTGTGTTAACTTTTTATTATTATTTTAAATAGTTTATTTAGTTAAGAGTTTCTCCTAATTAAAACGCACACACACACACACACACTTTACACACACTCACACACACTTACACGTTTTTACACTCACTAAACACACACACTCACCTTAAGTTTCAGTTTTTATTATTTTGAGGAGAGAAAACCTAGGGTTCTTACTCCTTCAAGCAGCCGCCCCCTTCCCTCTTCGATTTCCAGCAATTTTTCGTGTGTTTCCTTCGAAGATTTTAGCGCCACGTTCGTCCCGGATCAACCTCGCTTCCATCTCCGCTTCGGTGTCGTCGTACGGTATTTTTAAATATCAAAAGGCACGTATATTCTGTTCTTTCTGCATCGATCTTGTCATAGTATGCGTTGTGTATTTTTATGCGTGAAAATATATGTATGACGTTCGTCGTTTGAGCGGAAATTGATTTGAATGCGTTTGAAATACTTTTTAGATCTGAAATCTCGTAACTTGCTGTTCTTCTCAAAACTGCGATTTTTCCGTCGAGAATTTGAGAAAACTTTCAACTACAAAATTGTATAACTTTTTGATACCTTCGTTTTGATATAAAATTCGAGATTTTTGGATGAAAATTGAGTGAGTTATGGCGTTTTTCGTGGGACTGCTCAAACTGCGACTTTTACGATAATTGTGTTCTCGAAGTTTATTTGTTGCAGGCTTCGTTGGAGATCGACGGACGATCGTTGTTGCAACTAGGTATGATTATTATTTTGTTGGGTCGATATGTGGTACGTCGGTTAGTGTCGATAGGCACTCGAATGCATTAGAATTCGTAGGAAAGAAATTAGTGTCGATTGTCACGTTTTTGAAATTGTATGCGTCGTAAGATGAACGTCGTGGCTTGAGATGTTGTATGAAATTGGTTTTATGTTATGGTATGCTAGGATGGGTCTCGGGGTGTCGGTTCATAGTTCGTGCAACCGGGTCTAGAAAGTTAAGCAAAGCATGTACAAGAATTTTCGTAAGTTCGCGATCACAGAGCCTGCACGGACCCTGGCTCGGGGTCCGTGCCCTTGTTCTTCCGGAGTGCCCTTTTTCCAGAGTCTGCACGGACCCTGGCACGGGGTCCGTGTCCACCCTTTTTCATGGAGTCTTTCACCCGAGTCTACACGGACCCCTACACGGAGGTAGGCACGGGGTCCGTGTCCCTTCTTCTTTCCGAGTGTCACTGCACCGCACCTAGACGGACCTGTACACGGACCCGGGGTAGGGGTCTGTGTACTCACTGTTTGGGAAAGAATTGTAAGTATATTTTGGGATTTGACGTCATGGTTTAGTGCAAGGATTTTCAAGGTCGTGTCATGGGAAATGTTAGAACGTCCTAAGTATTGATTGGACTTGAGAGTAAGTATGATTCCTACGTTTAAGTTATACAAATTTATGTTAGTTGGTGCCGCAACGGCCCCGCTCGAAGTCCAACGAATCCCTCAACGCCAAGTAAGTATGTTGACGTGCAAAGAAAATATTTTAAGTTTTTGAGGTATGCTAAATGTCTTGTGACCGAAGTATGTTTAGGATTGGAAAGCGTTAAATTATGAACGGGGACCAATCCGCCCGTTAAATTATGAACGGGTTAGATCATGGTTGGAAAGCGTTAAATTATGAACGGGGACCAACCAGCCCGTTAAATTATGAACGGGGATCTTATGTATGTGGCAGCGGATACGTCCCTGTCAGCCCAGTACTGTGGTGTGTCTGATCAGGCGTTTATTATGTTAAGGGTCACTTGCTTTGAAACATCCTCTACGCAAAATGATGAAGTTATGTATGTTTACGTATGCAGTATGTTTAAGAAAGTTTATGTTGATGGCACGTCTATTTTGTATGTACATACGTTCAAGTTCGAGTTATGTATGTCTTATTTTAAAGTTGCATGTGATCTTATTACGTAGTACTCGTTATTCCAGTTTATACGTGTTGAGTCTTTAGACTCACTAGACTTGATCGATGCAGGTGAGTATGTTGATGAGGAGGCAGGAGGTGGTGACCAAGGGACAGGCTTGGACTGAGCGGCAGGCTAAACCCGAGGACCGCCCATGTTATTTTACGATTCTTTTTATGCAAGTTTAAAATACTCTGATGTTATGTTTCATTTCAAAACTTTTGGAACAGTGTTTCCTTTTAGCAAATTTTATTGGTGATGTTGATTTCAAATATTTTTATTGATGAAGGATGTAGTGACGACCGTATTTGATTTCATTTCCGCATTTCATTTAGTTTAAAAGAAAATTTTTAATTTTTCCGCAAATTTTAAGTAGTAAAGAATACGGTTTGTTACATTGGGCATACTCCAGCATCGGTATGCGGCGTGGCATCTCGACTTGTCTATTTTCACGCTGTTCCTCCTCACGTTCTGGCTCGTGTCTCTCCATCAGTTCTTTAAGCCTCTGTTGTTGTCTTCTCCTGCGGAAGGTTCTTTCAATTTCAGGATCAAACTCAAGCTCCACGTCAAGTGACTTTGGCATGCACTGGAAGAGATATCTGTAATAAAATATGAAGTGTTATCTCAAGAGAAATAAAAATAATGCTAAAGGAAATAACTAAAAATAAAATTGCAGATTCACAGTCCCCGGCAACGGCGCCAAAAACTTGATCGAGCAAAACTTGCACAGTGAAATCCCCAATAAAATATGATTTTTATGCTCAAAATTAATCGCAAGTGCACGATGTCAAGTAAAAATTTCCCAAGGAGATTTACAGAAGGTGTGGCGCTCGAGTGGTACTTTTCTACCGCCCGAGCGCCACCTATTTTTGGAAAAAGATCAATCTCGAGCGCCAAACTCTCTGTAAATTTCCTCGGACTTTCACCTCCTGCGCTCGGGCGGTAGAAAACTACTGCTCGAGCGCCGACCTTGCTGCACTTCATTTTCTTGCCTTGGCACTTGGCTCCAATTTTTGGTTTTCCGGCCTCTTTTCCTACAAATTCATCATGCCCGAGTGAGATAGGATAAAATGCAAATATTTACTCTAAAATGAACAGAATGTGATTGAAATAAACGATGCACAATGCAAAACACACACCGACTAATGCAATAAAACACGTAAAAACGACACATATCAGTATCCATTTCTTGAATGAATATTGCTTTGAACCCAATCTTTACCGAAAAGACCTTGTGATGTGTGTTTGTAAAAACTTGAAATCAATTGAAAATGATTTGAAACATGGTTGAAGAGATTAGAAGTTAAGAGAATTAACCGATCACATGATTTTATCTGGATGAACAAGTGGTTGAATTGAGTTGAATTGTAAATGCATGAAGGGTTTTAAATTTATATTGAGGCCAAGTTCTTTAAAATATTTCATGACTTGTTTGTTCTTGTTGTTTTGTTTTGCTCGGGACTAGCAAAATCTTAAGTTTGGGGGAGTTTGATAAATGCAATTTATTGTACTTTTATTACTTGTTTTTAACTTGGAATTTTGTGATTCTTGAGCAGGTTTTATTTGATTTGTTGTTGTTTTTGTTATTGTAGTTTGGAAGCTTAGACATGAGAGTTTGGAGTAGTATAGTGATGAATTAGAAGGTGCAAAGGACAAAATTTGACGAAGCAGGACCGCACCCGCAGCCCTTAGAACACCGCACCTGTGATGCAAAGTCGAAGCATGACCGCACCCGCGGTCATGCTAGGACCGCACCCGCGGTCTCACACGCTGAACAGGAGGAATTCTGTCGAACAGACACCGCACCCGCGGTCCTTCCATTGCCGCACCCGCGGTCATGCACCAACATCATTCCGGAAATTGTGAAACTTTGTGGACTTTGAATAAAAGTAGAGGAAAATGGTGTGCTACGTGGGGAATCTTGTCTAGACTATAAAAGGATCTCTTTTTCATCATCTAGGTCAGATTGAGGAGCAAGGAAAAGAGTGGAGGCTACAAGGAAAGGATTGAAGATCAAGCTCATCTTCTTCAACAAGTTCTTGCTCACTTTTGGACAAAAACTTCATACACTCCAAAACTCTTGTTCTAAGTTCTTCTTTCTTTATTTTTACTTTTATTTGATATGTCTTGTTTAAGATTTATGTGCTGTTGTGTTATTTGTATTATTATGAACTAAATCTTAATTCTAGAGGAATGATGGAACAAAACTAGAAACCATGTGTTGAGATTTATGATTTATGCTATATAAGTTTTCTTTCTTGTTCATTTGTATTTTTCCAATCTTAATGCTTTCATTTTACTGGCCATATCTTGAATGATTTGTATGTTTATAAATTATCACTTGGAAAAGGAAATTTATAAACAAGAAAGGGAAAAATACATTGATAGTATTTATATAGTTCGGGAGGACATCTATTGCTATTAAAGCCATTAAAAGAAGTTAGTGCTTATTGTGTTATTTAATTTTAGATTGTTGACAGGGATGTTACAATCTTTTGTTAGATAATTAGTATCTACTTAGCACTCGGGAGAGGGAGTAGATAATTATAGAATTTTTGGTTAATGAATAAGAAGGACATTTATAATATAGCTACACAAAATAGCACATGGTGGATAGTTGCGTGAAATCGGACATCTAGATCTTTTATTCCATTGTTCAACTCTGTTTGGTACTACAAGTAAATTTATTTTCAATTCAGTTATTGATACGAACAAATCTGTCAGTTGATTATTCTAAATAAAGTCGAGACTATTTTAATTACAAGCATTAATATAAATTTAGAAATACATTCCTCGTGGGATCGACACTTGTACTCAAAATTACATTTTACTATAACTTGACGTCGTGCACTTGCGAGCAATCAAGAAAACACGCAACAAGTTTTTCGCCATTTGAGGTGATGTGTGACGCAAGCGACACAGCTCTAGCGGCAGTGTTGGGACAAAAGAGGGATAAATGCATTCATGTCATCCACTATGCTAGTATGACAATGTCCGCTGCCCAACTAAACATTGCCACTACAGAGAAGGAGCTTCTTGCTGTGGTTTTTGCTCTGGATAAGTTTAGATCATATTTGATAGGGAGCAAAGTTGTAGTGCATACCGATCATTCAGCCCTGAAATATTTGATGGCTAAAAAGAATGCAAAGCCAAGACTAATTCGTTGGATTCTTCTTTTGCAGGAATTTGACTTGACGATTATCGATAGGAAGGGAACAGAGAATCAGGTTGCTGACCATCTCTCGCGTCTGGAGAATCCAAACACAGGTAATGAAATTATTCGGGATAATTTCCCGGACGAACAACTCTTTGAAATCGACAGCTTACCATGGTATGCCGACTTTGTTATTTATCTATCAAGTAAGTTCATTCCTCCCCATTTTACTTATCAGCAGAAGAAAAAGTTTTTCTCAGATTTGAAATATTATTTGTGGGAGGACCCTTATTTGTTTAGAATATGTGCAGACGGTGGGAACTCCATTGCGGTGGCATTTTTCCTGTCACAAGAAAATTTACTATGTTAGCAAACCAAGGTGTAGTAGTAACTGAAAATAGATGTTCATCAGGAAAATTATCGTTAATTGGTGTCATTTCAAAAGATGATCCTGTTACTAGTCTCGATAAATGATCGGCTACGACATTCTCGGTTCCTTTTTTATCTTTGATTACAATGTCAAATTCTTGGAGCAACAAAATCCATCGTATCAGTCGTGGCTTTGCATCCTGTTTGGTCAACAAATATCTAATAGCAGAATGATCAGTAAACACGATAGTTGTTGATCCAATCAAATAAGAACGAAATTTATCTAATGCAAATATTACAGCAAGTAGCTCTTTTTCAGTTGTGGAGTAATTCATTTGAGCATTGTTTAAAGTTCTACTTGCATAATATATCACATAAGGCTTACCGTTTCTTCTTTGACCCAATACTGCACCGACTGCATAATCACTCGCATCGCACATGATTTCAAATGGTAAAGACCAATCAGGAGGTTGCATGATAGGAGCTGATGTTAAATGTCGAATGATTTTATCAAAAGCATTTTGACATTCTTGAGTCCACTCAAATGCACTGTCTTTTGTTAAGAGGTTACAAATGGGTTTAGAGATTAAACTAAAGTCCTTTATAAACCTCCTATAAAATCCAGCATGTCCCAAAAATGAGCGAATTTCTTTAATGGTTTTTGGAGGGGGTAAATTGGCAATGACATCAACTTTTGCTTTATCGACTTCAATTCCATGAGATGACACGACATGTCCCAAAACAATTCCAGAAGTAATCATGTAATGACATTTTTCTCAATTTAAAATAAGACCTTTTTCCTCGCATCTTTTTAAAACTTTTTCCAAATTTTCAAGACAATTATCAAATGTATTCCCAAAAACAGTTAAATCATCCATAAAAATTTCCAAACAATTTTCAACCATGTCGCAGAAAATGCTTAGCATACATCTTTGAAATGTTGCTGGGGCATTGCATAAACCAAATGGCATCCTTCTGAATGCAAATGTTCCAAAAGGACATGTGAATGTAGTTTTTTCTTGATCTTCGAGTGCAATGGGAATTTGATAATAGCCTGAATATCCGTCAAGAAAACAGTAGTAGGGATGACCTGCTACTCTTTCTAAAATTTGATCCAAAAATGGTAATGGAAAATGATCTTTTCTAGTGGCGTCATTTAATTTTCTATAATCAATACACATCCGCCAACTAGATGGGACTCGACTTGTTAACAATTCACCTTTTTCATTTTTTATCACTGTGATGCCAGATTTTTTTGGAACTACTTGTGTTGGGCTTACCCACTTACTATCAGAAATAGGGTAGATAATTCCAACATCAAGTAGTTTGAGAACTTCAGTTTTAACAACATCTTTCATGTGTGGATTTAATCTCCTTTGTGGTTGTTGAGATGTTTTTGCATTTTCTTCTAAGTGAATTTTGTGTGTGCAAATTAGTGGATTAATGCCCTTAAGATCTTTTAGTGTCCAACCAATTGCATTTTTATGTCTTTTAAGCATATCAACTAATTTACCTTCTTGATTACTTGAGAGTTTGGAAGAAATTACCACCGGATATGTTTCATCTTCTCCAAGAAATGCATACTTCAATTCTTCTGGCAAGGGTTTTAACTCCAATACTGGTGGTTCGTCTTTGTTCTCATATTTTTCATCAAATTCTTTCTCTGATCCTGGTAACGAGTGATACCTGAAAAAATCGTCAAGATCAATTTCAATATTTTCTTTAACAGTTTCAATTGAACAAATATCTAATTGATCACGAGTACTCCCTTCTTGAATGTTTTCTTCCACAAGAGTTTCAATAAGATTTTCATCTTCACTTTCATCTCCTTTGTCATGTGGTTGCTTACAAAGATTAAAAACATTGAGCTCCAAGGTCATGTTACCAAATGACAACTTCATTATTCCATTCCTGCAATTTATAAGAGCATTAGAAGTTGCTAAAAATGGACGACCTAAAATTACAGGAATTGCATTACAAGCTTCAATAGGTTGTGTATCTAAAACTATGAAATCGACAGGATATACAAAGTTATCAACTTGGACCAACACGTCTTCTACCATACCTCTTGGCACTTTAACAGATCTATCAGCAAGTAAAAGTGTTACCGAAGTAGGTTTTAACTCGCCTAGATTGAGTTCTTGATAAACTGAATATGGAAGTAAATTCACACTAGCTCCAAGGTCAAGCAAGGCTTTTTTAATCTTTCGTTCTCCAATAATACACGAAATAGTAGGACAACCAGGGTCTTTGTATTTCAAAGCATTCTTATTTTGAATGATTGCACTTACTTGTTCGGCTAAAAATGCTTTCTTTTTCACATTCAATTTTCTTTTCACAGTGCACAAGTCTTTCAAAAATTTGGCATATGATGGTACCTGTTTTATTGCATCTAATAAAGGAATATTAACTTTTACTTGTTTAAAAATATCATATATATCAGAATTCAAATTTGATTTTTTTGTATTTTTCAATGCATGAGGGAATGGTGGTGACACTGTCTGTTGAACCTCCTCTTCGCAAGTTATGGGTTCCACTTCCTTACCCTTTGGAGTTGATTTATCATCATCTTCACAAGGTTCAAGAATGGATTTTTCCACAACCTTACCACTTCGAAGGGTAATAACAGATTTTACCTGATCCATCGGTTGAGTTCCAGAAGTTCCAATTTGTGTATGATGATCCTTGGGATTAGGCAGAGGTTGTGAAGGAAATTTACCTTTTTCATGAACATTAAGTGCAGATGCAAATTTAGCAAGAGTATCTTTCAAGTCTGTCATGGTTTGAGCAGTTTGAGTATTGATAGACTCTTGCTTTGCAATGAAAGAATTCAATGTATCTTCCAAATTTCTTTTCGGCGGAGGAACATAAGGTGCATAATTTTGAAAATTTTGTTGATTTTGAAAATGTGGTTGCGGAAATTGTGCAGCATTATCATTCCTCCAACTAAAATTTGGATGATTTCGCCAACCTGGATTGTAATTTTGAGAAAATGGTTCAAAATTTGGCCTTTTGAAATTGTTCAAAACATTGGCTTGCTCATGGAGACATTCTTTAAAAGAGGGCAAAGTGGGACAATCTTTTGTAAAATGATCACTTGTATCACAGATGTGACACACAATTTCTTGAACAGATTTTAATTGACCATTCTTTTTCAATTCAAGTGCCTCAACTTTTCTTGCCAAAGAGGTAAATCTAGCTTGAAGATCATGTTCATCTTTGAGAGTGTACATACCTCCACCAGATGTAGGAGATTGAATCTTGTTTGATGGTTCGATTGTACCTATAGTGTCCCAATTTTGAGCATTTTCAGCTAATGAATCGAGATACTCAATTGCCTCGTTCGGATCTTTATCTTCAAATGTTCCATTACACATAAATTCAACCATTTGCCTATCTTTAGGTGTTAAGCCTTCATAAAATTGAGAAACAACTCTCCAAATTTCAAAACCATGATGTGGACAAAGATTAAGCAATTCTTTGTATCTATCCCAACACTGATAAAAAGTTTCTCCTTGTTTTTGAGTGAAAGTGATGATTTGCCTTTTGAAAGAATTTGTTCTATGAGATGGAAAAAACTTTTTCAAAAATTGTTGTTGCAATTCATCCCAAGTTCGAATGGATCCCGATCTAAGATTTTGTAGCCAAGTTTTAGCTTTATCTTTTAAAGAAAAAGGAAAAAGCTTAAGGCGAATGGTGTTCATGCTACAATTTAGATCATTATATGTGTTGCACACTTCTTCAAACTCTCGTAAATGCATGTATGGATTTTCAGAATCTAAGCCATGAAAGTTGGGTAAAAGTTGGATAATACCAGGCTTAAAATTGAAATGAGATGCATCAGGGGGAAAAACTAGACATGAAGGTGCACTAGTACGTGTAGGATTCATGTGATCTCTAAGTGTTCTTCGTCTATCATGATCATGTTGAGATTGAATTTCATCTTCATTTTCTTGGATGGGTTCTTCCGCCATGTTTTGTAAAAATAAAGGGTTATTTCGAATGAGTCGACCACTAAGTGTACGTGACCAAATGCTCATGCAAATGCAAAACAAAAAGAAAAAAAAAACACACAAAAGCAATAAAAAGAAAAATAAACTTTAAACAATATTAAATAGACTTGAAATTAAATTATACTTCCCCGGCAACGGCGCCAAAAACTTGTTGCGACTTTGATTGTTGCACTCCCAAGAGCAGGTTGTCCACAAGTAGTATAATTCGGTGAGTCCGAATATCGTATCCACAGGGAAGCTAAGGTAATTACAAGTCCACTACAATGTCTTTTTGTTTTTGTTTTTGTTTCTTTTTTTTTTCAGGAAATATATATTTTTTTTTTCAAAATAAGAACTCAAGATCTAAACAATAGATAGTCTCTCTCATGATCAATAAAGGCTCGAAAGCTGTTTTCTCAGTCCTCTCCACTCACTCACAAAATATGTGAGTTCAAAAATTTTAGGCACTCTTATAAGGTATATCTTGGGCCATATACTTTACTACCTAATTTTATCACAATGGTTAATCACTCAAAAAGATTTCATAAATCATATTTTTATATTGATCAGAATATTAAAAATGACCTTTTTTCAAATAAAATTTAAACATTCTTAAATAGATTAATGCATGTTCTAATTTAAATCTTTCAAATATGTAATGTATGACATTTTTGCAAAAAATTACTAAGGTACAAACAATAAACATGGTTTTATTTTAAAATAATATTTAATTTTTTTTTAAATTTGTTTTTTTTTTTTTTTTATATGTGTTCTCCCCCCAATCAGAATATGACATTGTCCCTAATGTCAAAATAGCTATTAATAAAGAGTACATAATGAAAGAGATATCACCTGGAACTTTATTGAAGATAACAAACTGAAACAAACGCAAACCAATCCACGACTTTTGAATCAATGATCCAACTTCCTTTTCTTACTGCTTGATTGCGACCAATTGATCTTTGTTATCATCGGATCAGGCTTATGAACAAAAGCTTCCAAATCATCAATTAATTGATCGGCAGTCGAAGCACAGATGAGCATCCGTCGTGAATTTTCTGAAATGAAATTCTGTTCCACAGCTTTATCAAGAAATGTCAACAAACTGTCATAATAATTATTGATATTCAACAAGCCCACGGGTTTATTATGGATATTAAGTTGTGCCCAAGAAACAGTGTGAAAAATTTCTTCTAATGTACCAAAACCACCTGGTAGTGCGATAAAAGCATCAGAATTTTCAATCATTTGAGTGATTCTTTCATACATAGAAGAAACTTTTAATTCCTCCCCAATCGTAACACCTGTAATATTTCCTTCAGCTAAAGCTATAGGAATAATACCCAATACCTGACTACCTCCAAGATGAGCAGATGTTGAAACAGATCCCATTAACCCAATATTACCTCCCCCATATACCAAGTGAATTTTTCTCTCAGCCAATATCTTTCCAAGATTATTCGCTGCTTCTACAAACACTTCATTTTTTCCAGGACTCGACCCACAAAATACACAAATATTTTTCAATGTTTGTGCAGAGGATCCAGTCATGTTTTTACTTTCCTTTTTTTTTTCTGCGAAAGTAGAAAGAAAGATGAGAGATTTTATAGGGGTAATATGTTATCATGACAAAACTATGGGTCACAGCTGTAAACAGAATAAATAGTAAAAAAATAATGACACACATGCTTATAAACAGTAGTGTGATTGTGGCTCACAATTTTCCTCTGGTTTTACGTCCAGAAACGGCTTCAACGCCTTCTATGAGTCGAGGATATGCTTCCCATCCAATTTTCTTATAAATTGGCAAACAGGGTCTTTTTTAGTCAGATTCCCAAGACTATGACGCTCATCTTGAAATTGTTTCCATAAACGGAGAAGTTCAATATGCACATGTCCACTAGAATGCGTCTCAAGAGTCAATAAGATGTTATCTAAAGACTCCTTACTCAGCCCATTCTTAATGAAATCAATTTTATCTTCTCTGTTATTGGAAACACATCCCAAAGATCTGCATCGTTTGTCACAAGTCCATCTTGCACACTTATGACAAACCCCTAAACTTTTGGCCCTTCGTTTTTTCGCATAAGTGCTTTTTCCTAATCCAGGCAAATACCGAATAAGCAATGATTGTGGAACTTCTCCTCCTAATCGGACCTTAGCTTCTATTACAAGACGAATATCTTCTGGAATTCCTTTTTGCATTAGTAATCTCAATCTTTCACACCTTCCTGCATAAATTTTTCTTAGAACATTTTCAGAAACAGAGGGAAAATATTTACAAATTTTTGAGAGAATTTCATCCATTTTGAAAAGAAAAGAAATGATTTTTTTTTTTAAATTTTTGTATCAGCAATTGTGGGAAACTGATTTAACCGACTATGAGAGTCACGGAGTACCGTTATCCGCCATTTAACCGGGAAAATAAAAAGATTAAGAAAACCTGAAATAAAAACAAACAATAATCAAATGCAACACAAAAAAAAAAATCAAGGATCAGAAAGGGAAATAAACTCTTCTTGAAAGATTTCATTTTCCAAAAATGGTTTAAGCCTTTGTCCATTCACTTTAAAAACATCACCATTTTTAGGATTTTCAATATCCACAGCTCCATAAGGATACACATGCTTTATAACATATGGGCATGTCCATCTTGATCGTAATTTTCCTGGGAATATGTGAAGTCGAGAATTATAAAGCAAAACTTTTTTACCAATCTCAAAAGATTTTCTAAGAATTGTTTTATCATGAAATGATTTGATTTTTGCTTTATAAATCCTTGAATTCTCATACGCATCATTTCTGAGTTCATCAAGTTCATTAAGTTGCAATTTACGCAATTTGTTGGCATCATCCATGCTTGAATTTAAAGTTTTTATCGCCCAATAAGCTTTATGTTCCAATTCCACAGGCAAATGACAATGTTTTCCATAAACCAACCTATAGGGAGACATATTCAATGATGTTTTAAAAGCTGTTCGATATGCCCACAGTGCATCATTAAGTCGCAGAGACCAGTCTTTTCTATTTGAGTTAACAGTTTTTTCCAAAATTTGCTTTATCTCCCTATTAGCTAATTCAACTTGTCCATTTGTTTGAGGATGATAAGGAGTTGTTACTTTGTGAGTAATACCATATTTTTTCATTAATGAAGCAAATGGTTTATTAACAAAGTGAGTTCCCCCATCACTTATCATAGCTCGAGGAATTCCGAATCTACTAAAAATATTTTCTTTCAAAAATTTGATGACGATTTTATGATCATTTGTTCGACATGGAATTGCCTCTATCCATTTGGAAACATAATCAACTGCAACTAAAATATACAAGTATCCAAACGACGGTGGAAAAGGTCCCATAAAATCTATTCCCCAACAATCAAATATTTCAATTTCAATGATAGGATTCAAAGGCATCATGTTTCTTTTTGAAATCGCACCCAATTTTTGACAATTTTCACAGATCTTGCAGATTTCGTGGGTGTCTTTAAACAAAGCGGGCCAATAAAATCCACACTGCAAGATTTTTGCAGCTGTTTTCTTTGAAGAAAAATGTCCCCCGCATGCTTCTGAATGACAAAATTTAATGACACTACTTACCTCATTGTCGGGTATGCAACGTCGAAAAATTTGATCCGGACAATACTTGAACAGATACGGATCATCCCAATAAAAGTTTTTTACCTCATTCAAAAATTTTCTTTTATCTTGGGAACTCCATTGCGGTGGCATTTTTCCTGTCACAAGAAAATTTACTATGTTAGCAAACCAAGGTGTAGTAGTAACTGAAAATAGATGTTCATCAGGAAAATTATCGTTAATTGGTGTCATTTCAAAAGATGATCCTGTTACTAGTCTCGATAAATGATCGGCTACGACATTCTCGGTTCCTTTTTTATCTTTGATTACAATGTCAAATTCTTGGAGCAACAAAATCCATCGTATCAGTCGTGGCTTTGCATCCTGTTTGGTCAACAAATATCTAATAGCAGAATGATCAGTAAACACGATAGTTGTTGATCCAATCAAATAAGAACGAAATTTATCTAATGCAAATATTACAGCAAGTAGCTCTTTTTCAGTTGTGGAGTAATTCATTTGAGCATTGTTTAAAGTTCTACTTGCATAATATATCACATAAGGCTTACCGTTTCTTCTTTGACCCAATACTGCACCGACTGCATAATCACTCGCATCGCACATGATTTCAAATGGTAAAGACCAATCAGGAGGTTGCATGATAGGAGCTGATGTTAAATGTCGAATGATTTTATCAAAAGCATTTTGACATTCTTGAGTCCACTCAAATGCACTGTCTTTTGTTAAGAGGTTACAAATGGGTTTAGAGATTAAACTAAAGTCCTTTATAAACCTCCTATAAAATCCAGCATGTCCCAAAAATGAGCGAATTTCTTTAATGGTTTTTGGAGGGGGTAAATTGGCAATGACATCAACTTTTGCTTTATCGACTTCAATTCCATGAGATGACACGACATGTCCCAAAACAATTCCAGAAGTAATCATGTAATGACATTTTTCCCAATTTAAAATAAGACCTTTTTCCTCGCATCTTTTTAAAACTTTTTCCAAATTTTCAAGACAATTATCAAATGTATTCCCAAAAACAGTTAAATCATCCATAAAAATTTCCAAACAATTTTCAACCATGTCGCAGAAAATGCTTAGCATACATCTTTGAAATGTTGCTGGGGCATTGCATAAACCAAATGGCATCCTTCTGAATGCAAATGTTCCAAAAGGACATGTGAATGTAGTTTTTTCTTGATCTTCGAGTGCAATGGGAATTTGATAATAGCCTGAATATCCGTCAAGAAAACAGTAGTAGGGATGACCTGCTACTCTTTCTAAAATTTGATCCAAAAATGGTAATGGAAAATGATCTTTTCTAGTGGCGTCATTTAATTTTCTATAATCAATACACATCCGCCAACTAGATCGGACTCACCGAATTATACTACTTGTGGACAACCTGCTCTTGGGAGTGCAACAATCAAAGTCGCAACAAGTTTTTGTTTGAGATGATTAATTCAAAGCTTATTTCATAAATTATAATTATGATGATCTTGATATAACTTTGACAGTTTTCAAATTTTATTTAAACACTTAGATAGTTCTGATTACATTTCTATTTAAATTAATCAATATGTTTTGTATTGCTATTAACGCTTAAATTGCTAGGGACTAGCAATAAGCTGGTTGGGAGGTGTGATAAACATAAAAATTGTACATTAATTAAATGTTTTATAATATAAATATATAGTTTTTGTTTTATTAAATTTTTAAATATTATATGTTTTATAATAAATTGTATAAAATATAAGTTGTTGTGTAATTATAAGTTTTTACTATTTTTACAGGTTCGATAAAACAAGAATAACCTTGGCGTTGCAAATGGGATTAAGATGATTCTTGGACCTGTAGAAAGTTGATGTTAATATCTACAATATTGGTGGCAAGCATGAGATAAAAATCCTCTCACAATTGGGATCAAATTAAGCAACAATTAAAGTTACCGAAGGAGTGGCAGTTTTACCATGCTCTAGTATTTTGACCATATCTCTCAAACTACTTGGTCAAATATTCTGAAAAAAATACCACAACTAGACAACTCAATTATCCACATGTTTCATTTTATGTGAAGAAGAAAATTCGGAGAAGATGCTTGTCAAAAGTGATGTGCAATATAATATTAATTTCTTGGAACACCAATGAAGACTTATGTGTAAAAAATAATATTTTATTTGTGGTTGTCTCCCCAAATTTGGCTATAAATAGGGGTGCATTGTAATGTATTGAGATATCCCTCATTCTATGAACAAATCTTTGAGTTCATAATATTTCTCTCTATATTTTTCTTTTATTTCTTCATTTAAATATAATTAGCATGTTAATTTCATATTCAAAGTTTTACACTTTGAATAATGAATAGCTAACTTCCTAAAGTTGAGATGATAAGGTGAAGCTCTTGGCATGATAATAAGGTTATTATAAGGTAAGAATCTATGTTTTATATTATTTAATCATTATTTATTGTTTATGTTATATTTATTTCTTTAAGCATTTTTATACCCTACTTATAAGTGGGAGTTTTGATTTATTGTTGCTATATGTTACACTAAATTCTTGGAACCATTTAAATGTTAGTTTGGTATTACCAACCATTTAAAATGGATGCCTTGAGTTATTATATATAAATATATTATAATATTAAATTCTTGGAACCATTTAAATGTTAGTTTGGTTTTACCAACCATTTAAAGTGGGAACCTTGATTTAGTATATATGAATATATTATAGTATTAATTTATTGGTACCATTTAAATGTTTGTTTGGTTTTACCAACCATTTAAAGTGGGAACCTTGATTTAGTGTTTACAAATATATATAGCACAATAAATACTTGACCACATTTATAAGTTTTGGTATATATTATGTACTTATAAGATTATAATTTATAACATAATATAAATATGATTATTTAATATATTGGAACCATTTTATTAAGTGGATTTCAATATTGTTCGTTAATGTTAACTTTATTAAAATACCAAGAGTGGATCCTTTAAGAGTCCGAATATCGTATCCACAGGGAAGCTAAGGTAATTACAAGTCCACTACAATGTCTTTTTGTTTTTGTTTTTGTTTCTTTTTAATTTTAATTGAATCTTTAATGGGTAAATTTTAATTGTTCAAATTTAAATTTAAGTAGTTGAGATTAAAGGATCCACTCTTGGTATTTTAATAAAGTTAACATTAACGAACAATATTGAAATCCACTTAATAAAATGGTTCCAATATATTAAATAATCATATTTATATTATGTTATAAATTATAATCTTATAAGTACATAATATATACCAAAACTTATAAATGTGGTCAAGTATTTATTGTGCTATATATATTTGTAAACACTAAATCAAGGTTCCCACTTTAAATGGTTGGTAAAACCAAACAAACATTTAAATGGTACCAATAAATTAATACTATAATATATTCATATATACTAAATCAAGGTTCCCACTTTAAATGGTTGGTAAAACCAAACTAACATTTAAATGGTTCCAAGAATTTAATATTATAATATATTTATATATAATAACTCAAGGCATCCATTTTAAATGGTTGGTAAAACCAAACTAACATTTAAATGGTTCCAAGAATTTAGTGTAACATATAGCAACAATAAATCAAAACTCCCACTTATAAGTAGGGTATAAAAATGCTTAAAGAAATAAATATAACATAAACAATAAATAATGATTAAATAATATAAAACATAGATTCTTACCTTATAATAACCTTATTATCATGCCAAGAGCTTCACCTTATCATCTCAACTTTAGGAAGTTAGCTATTCATTATTCAAAGTGTAAAACTTTGAATATGAAATTAACATGCTAATTATATTTAAATGAAGAAATAAAAGAAAAATATAGAGAGAAATATTATGAACTCAAAGATTTGTTCATAGAATGAGGGATATCTCAATACATTACAATGCACCCCTATTTATAGCCAAATTTGGGGAGACAACCACAAATAAAATATTATTTTTTACACATAAGTCTTCATTGGTGTTCCAAGAAATTAATATTATATTGCACATCACTTTTGACAAGCATCTTCTCCGAATTTTCTTCTTCACATAAAATGAAACATGTGGATAATTGAGTTGTCTAGTTGTGGTATTTTTTTCAGAATATTTGACCAAGTAGTTTGAGAGATATGGTCAAAATACTAGAGCATGGTAAAACTGCCACTCCTTCGGTAACTTTAATTGTTGCTTAATTTGATCCCAATTGTGAGAGGATTTTTATCTCATGCTTGCCACCAATATTGTAGATATTAACATCAACTTTCTACAGGTCCAAGAATCATCTTAATCCCATTTGCAACGCCAAGGTTATTCTTGTTTTATCGAACCTGTAAAAATAGTAAAAACTTATAATTACACAACAACTTATATTTTATACAATTTATTATAAAACATATAATATTTAAAAATTTAATAAAACAAAAACTATATATTTATATTATAAAACATTTAATTAATGTACAATTTTTATGTTTATCAGACGACATAATTCGTAGATGCATTCCCCAAGAAGAGGTAAGTGAAATTTTGTTTCATTGTCATGCTGGTCCGGCTGGAGGCCACTTTAGGGGCAACTAGAACTGCGTCCAAAGTCCTCCAGTCTTGTTTTTATTGGCCTACTTTGTTTAAGGATGCGCATGAATATGTCACAAAATGTCCAGATTGTCAGCGAACAGGTAATATCTCTAGGAGACATGAATTACCTCTCAATAACATTCTTTTGTGTGAATTATTTGATGTGTGGGGTATCGATTTCATGGTCCGTTCCCGGTTTCTTTTGGGAACAAGTATATTTTGGTGGCTGTAGATTATGTGTCTAAGTGGGTGGAGGCACTTGCATGCAAGACTAATGACTCTAAGGTGGTTGTTCAATTTCTAAAGAAAAATATTTTTTCACGTTTTGGAACACCTAGAGCTATTATTAGCGATGGGGATACTCATTTTTGCAATCGTCAATTCGACAGTCTGTTGGCAAAGTATGGGGTCCAACATAAGGTGGCTACACCTTACCATCCTCAGACTAGTGGCCAAGTCAAGGTATCAAATCGAGAGATTAAGCGCATTCTTGAGAAGACTGTCGGTGCTTCAA
Source organism: Primulina eburnea (assembly GCF_022965805.1). Classification (NCBI taxonomy): domain Eukaryota; kingdom Viridiplantae; phylum Streptophyta; class Magnoliopsida; order Lamiales; family Gesneriaceae; genus Primulina; species Primulina eburnea. The sequence goes on along the minus strand of NC_133109.1, from coordinate 20,829,448 downwards.
GGAAAGAATGGTCTAGCAAACTTGACGATGCACTTTGGGCTTATCGCACTGCTTTTAAAACCCCCATTGGCATGTCTCCTTTTAAATTGTTGTATGGGAAATCATGCCACCTCCCTCTTGAACTTGAGCACAAGGCTTATTGGGCTACTAAATTTTTAAATTTTGATGCTAAAACCACAGGTGACAACAGAGTTCTGCAGCTGAATGAATTGGACGAATTTAGGTTGGAGGCGTACGAGAATGCCAAGCTTTACAAAGAGAAAACCAAACGCTGGCATGATCAAAACATCGTCCATCGAGAATTTGTGGTAGGACAACTGGTCCTGCTATATAATTCTCATCTGAAACTGATGCCAGGTAAGTTGCGTTCACGGTGGTCAGGACCATACACTATCACACAAGTATTCCCCTACGGAACAGTGGAGATCACTAGTTCAATAACTGGAGCTTTCAAAGTAAATGGGCATAGGCTGAAGGTTTATCATGGTGGTGCCATACCCGATGAGCCGACCACAGTGGATCTACAAGATCCAAACTGAATCAAGGGAGTACAGTCCGGCTATCGACTCTAAATTTAGCGCTTACTGGGAGGCAACCCAGTGTTTAGTTTTATTTTTCTTTCATTATTTAGTTTATTTTATTTGTTCGAATTTACTTTCGTTTTGTTTTTCTCGCATTGTTCGTAAGTTAATCTCAGTGAATGGTGGTGCAGGTAATTTATCTAATGACGGTGGAATTTCTCAAGTGTGGGAGAATCTATCAGGGCGATCGATTTCAAAACCTCAATTTGACCAGGATTTGCTGATTTCCACCTCTTTCCACCACGTACTCGACATTTTACCAGGGAAGTATTTTTGTTTTCACATTCTTGATAATTCCTTTTATTTCGTTTTACGCTGAGGGCAGTGTCGTGATCAAAGTGTGGGGGTGGGTCAGTCTTGTTACACATCGTTGCACAACACTTAACAACACTTTTAACGTAGGATGGAACTATTTTTAGACTAAGAACTCTTGTTTCACTTAATAATCGGATTAATTTGTTAGGTTTTGGATCACCCGGAAAATTGTTTCATGCCTAGTATTGAGTGAGAGGAGTCGTTGTTTCAAGGAGAGAGTTTAACATGAACCAGTTCTGTATCAACATTTTGTTCAATGCACGTGGTCAAACTTTTACTCATTGATAGTGAATTGGTGAAATGTGAACTTAAAAAAAAAAAGAGATAAATCGAACAATGATCCCTAGAACTTGTTTGATTAGCCCTCGAAGCGAAAATACGAACGATGGTGACTTAGGGATGATTTAGGCGATCTTTGGACCGTTTGAGCCTTTCAAGTCTGACCGATACATCATTCATTGCCCCTAGTAACCCTTTTTGAGCCTGAAAAAATCGAATGGTGTGTGTCAATGACACACAGTTAGCCCCCATTCGTCAGTTATTCAATGTCCCACATCAACTACCTGAATCTTAGCCTATACACTTTTTCCTACCTACATGTGAGAGAAATAAAACTCCTGTGCACATTGAAATGTTTGAATTACTCCAATGGATTGAAGAAATATGTGTGAAGGAGTCAATAAAATTTTTATTCATGAAAAAAAAAAAGAAGAGAAAAGAAGAAGAAAAAGGAGGAAAATGTATAGTATTGAAAACACCCGGAAAAAAAATCTGTGGGTGAAAGTTGGTGGACAATGAGAAAGAAAAGGAGACGCTAGAGCTCTGAAAATGATAAAAAAATACCGTAATTGTTGACGAGTCGAAAGTTGAATGAATGTGCTGTAGGAATAATTTTTATTTTCTCTCACTTTTGATTCCCATATCTTTTATTGTAGCAGTGAGCCTTGGCCTTACGTTATAAGCTTGAAAAGACCTATTAACCAAGTCATTGTCGTTCAACGTTTAGTAGAGAGGGGTATGAAAGTCAAGCATATGGGGCGTTTCGATAACAAATGAAAATAAGTGATCATGAAACAAAGTAGCTGGAGATGAGTACAAGTCTGACTTGCACACTACACACATCTTGTTCTGTTGATCCTTACTGGGTAAATGTTTGAATCTTGAATGGCGACGAAAACGAATCTTGTTATATGCGAAGCGTGATCTTTTGACCGGGGGTGAAAGAGTTTGACAAATTGAGAAGGTTTGATTTTGTTACTTGAGTTCTGAATCTGAGATATTTCTCATCTTTATTTTTGTCTGATTTGTTCGAGGACGAACAAGGGTTAAGTGTGGGGGAGTTGATAAGCACGAATTATATAGCATTTTAGGGATCGTATTTTGTCGTATTCGTGCTTATCTGGCGTATTTTATTCCGAGTTTTGCGCTTAATTCGTACTATTATGGCAAATTGTAGGTTTGACCAAAAGAGGAGGAAAGCCAAAGAAAAGAAAGAAAAGTCAAACGCCGCAGTGCCAAGTCAGAAATACCCGGATAAATAGGAAATTAGCACAAGAGAGCACCCGGACCCATACACGGACCTCGTGTAAAGGTCTGTGCCTGAGCAACCAAGAGAAGAATTTAATCGAGCTAATCCGGACCTGAAGACGGATCCCTACAAGGGGTCCGTGGCAGCATCAATCTTGAGAAGGGAAATCGCGCAAGTACACGGACCTAACTCCGGACCCCTGCACGGGGTCCGTGCTCAGCGTCCCCTGGAAATACATTTTAATCGAGCATACACGGACCCCAATCCGGATGCATGCATGGGGTCCGTGTACCATATTTACAAGATCAGATTTCGCGGAGATTTGGAGGAATGAAAAGAAAAAAATAGAAGATTACAAGGACTTTTGGCAGATCGAGACTTTGGGGGCAGCCGACTTCTGGAGAAAAAGGGGAGAAATTTCCGACTCTGAAAGACGGCAACGCCTTGGGAGAAAATCGAGAGAAAGAGACGCGCTTAACACGCAAGAACCGCACACCATCACTGAGATTTTCTCTTCCCTTTCATTTTCATTATTTTCAGTCACGAATTCAATTGATAGATTTGTTTCTAGTTTTGAATTTATGGAGTAGTTTCTTTTGTGATCGGGACCACGATTGGGACAAACGATTGATTTTTGTTTATTCGTTGAATTATTTGATTTATAAAATTATTCTATGTTATTGATTAATATTTGCGTAATTTGCGTGCTTTTAATCTGGCCAATTATTTGCATGTTTGTTGGTTGATCTTGACTCGAAAGGGAATAGATCGAATTTAGCTTCAGAAATATTAATCAACACACGATTAAACCGACTAGAAATAGTATTCGGTTTCAGTGTGCGATTTTAGGCGACAGCTGTAATTCTATTGTTGATAAATGCGTTTTTGTTTAATTAAATTCAATTAGAAATAATTGGACTATTAAATGAAAATAGGATTATAAATTCTAGAAATAGATTTATAATTAAATTGGAGAATTGCATCGTGACATTGAATAATCTGTGATCGTTTAATTCCAGTGCATGATTTTAATCAGAGTTTGTTACCATCGTGTGTTCCCGGTCATTTTATTTAAATTTGAAAATCCCCAAGTTCCAAGCATCTCTGATATTTGATTTAGTCATTAAATTAGCATAAATTAGTTAAAAATTCACTTAGTTGAAATAATAATCAAATCGCTCGTTATTGTTTGCCTAGATTAAATAAAATAATTGAATCTTAGTAATTAAATAATAGTCTCTGTGGGATCGATACTTGGACTGTTCGTCCATTTACTATAACTTGACCTAGTCCGCTTGCTAGAATTAATCCCAACCGAATTCATCGGTCAACGTGCCATCAACATAAACTTTTCGTAAACATGCTGCATACTTGAACATACATACTTCATCATTTTGCGTAGAGGATGTTTCAAAGCAAGTGACCCATACATAATAAACGCCACTGCCACATACATGAGATCCACGTTCATAATTTAACGGGCTGGTTGGTCCCCGTTCATAATTTAACGCTTTCCAACCATGATCTAACCCGTTCATAATTTATCGGGGTGGAGAGGTCCTCGGCCACGTTCACCGACTTCCAAATCCATTCATAATTTGGTCACAAGACATTTAGCATACCTCAAAAACTTAAAATATTTTCTTGCACGTCATACATACTTACTTGACGTTGAGGGATTCATTGGACTTCGATCGGGGCCGTCGCTGCGACATACTAACATGAAATTGCATACTTAACTTGCATAAATTAGACGTAGAAATCATACTACTCTCGAGTTCAACCACTACTTAGGACATTCTACAATTTCCCATGGCTTGACCTTATAAATCGTTGTACTAAACCATGACATCACACCTCAAACGTGTTATAATATTTTTCCCAAAATATGAAGGACACGGACCCCGTGCCTACCTCCGTGTAGGGGTCCGTGTAGACTTGGGTGAAAGGTTCGGAAAGAAGGGTGGACACAGACCCCGTGTGGGGGTCCGTGTAGACTCTGGAAAAATGCACTCCGGAAGGAACGAAGGCACGGACCCCGTGCTAGGGTCCGTCCGTGGATCCGTGTACCTGCGGAACAAGAAATGCTTCGGAAATTCTAAACAGGTTTCTCTTAACAGTCTAGACTCGATTGCACGGACCACGATTCGACACCCCAAGACATCACGCTACGACACATACCATTCAAAACGTAGCAGTTGACACCAATTCGTTTCATACGACTTCTAATGCATTCGAGTGCCTATCGACGCTAAACGACGTATCAATTAACATTCAAACCTCATACTAATTATACTTAGATGCAGCAACGATCACCCGTCGATCCCCAACGAAGCCTGCAACATAAAAACTTCAAGAACACAATTTTCGTAAAAGTCGCAGTTTGAGCAGTCCCACGAAAAACGTCATAACTCACTCAATTTTCATCTAAAAATATCGAATATTATAACAAATCGAAGGCATCAAAAAGTTCTACAATTTTCTAGTTGAAAGTTTTCTCAAAATCCCGACAAAAAAGTCGTAGTTTTAACCAGAACAGTAAAAACGTAAATTTCAGATCTAAAAAGGGCTTCAAAAGCGATTTAAACATGATTGCTCAAACTTCTACACATCGCACACATGGTTTTACGCATAAATAACAACGCACGCATAATATGACATGATCGATGCATCTAGAACAGAGTATACGTGCCTTTTGATATCAAACGTTACCGAAACGGCGATACCGAAGCGGAGACGGCGCGAGGCTTTATCCGGGACGACTGTGGATCGATTTCCTTGAAGAAATTACACGAAAATTTACTGGAGATTTGAAGGGGAAGGGGCGGCTGCTCTCCAGCTTTTAGAACCCTAGATTTTACTAAATATGAAATGAATGGGAATGAAGGGTGTGTGTGTGTGGGCGTGTAAATATGTGTGTAGTTGTGTGTGCGTGCGTTTGATAGGGTAGGGGGAAATAGCTTAATCACATAATTAATTGCCTAATTAGGGGATAATCATGCTTGGGTAATTAATTATTAACAAAATAATACAAATCTAATACTAAAATTTCTAACATCTCTACTTTAAAATAAAATGCACAAGTGCCACCTATTTAAAAGTTTAAAACTCATAAAATCACTTAATAATTAATTTAGGCTTTTAAAATGCTAAGAACTAAATAAATCATTTAAAATGCCCCTTCCTTGACTTAAAATAAAATACCACATTTTAAATTGCCAAAATCGTCACCGCTCTTTTCCTCGATCCCACATCGAATAATCGCCTGAAACATGAAACTCGAGAAAATATTTTTAACATGCATCAAATAAACATATAATAATTTAAAACAATGCAAATTCATAGATCATGAATTAAAACACAATTAATGAAATAAACATGCTTTAAAACCATTTAATCAAATACATGATGAATTAATAAAATGCACGCATGCGGTTCATGTGGACCTCAAATTTACGGGACGTCACAATCTATCCCCCTTAATTTGAATTTCGTCCCCGAAATTCACTTATCATCGATAATCCAACAGTTAGGTTCTTTATTCTAGTATCCCAACGATCCACGCTACCGCTGCGCTACTCTGATATAAACTTAAGTCATAGGTTGTCCCTACGTCTCTTCAATCCCCATCAAATCACCTATCAAAACCTCGTTTGCGAGTCACAACTTAAAGAGCGACTTATGGCATCTTAGTTTTACTTCACTATGAACTCGAATTCTGACTTTTCTCACAATTCCCAATATTAGAAATAGAGGTTCAAACTTATTGTATCTTACTTTCTCATACCATACCCCTAATGCTCATCGAACTATTACATACGCATTTAGGCAGTCCAACCTAAGAGGTCTTAGCACCAACGGTTACTGATCAACTTCCATCCTCAGCAATACACTTAAAAGTTAAATCTTATCTTAATCCCCATATGTTAATATTGGCCTACAATCCTTGAATTGAATATTTGCCTTACGATACAAACTTACATAACTTAGCTATTTACGAGTACATCTCAAATATAAAATTGTTGCCAACCTTTAATTTCGAGTAACATAAATCCGTAAAACCCCAAAATATATAATATCGATCCTCTCCTTAAATAAGAAAAACTTTCTAGCATCAATCACAAGCTTAAACTATTTTCTTCACGATTACAATATAGTTAAAGCCTAAGAAACTTGAGCCTTCCTCATTGAAACAAATGTCTCATTCTTAAGTATTCTCAATGCTTAATTAATCCTAGCGTATAAAACTTAATAAGTTTTCCCATATTAGCTTTAGACTAACTCTAACAAATCAAATTCACTTATAAACCATAGAATTCTAGAATCCCCATATCAATCTTGTAGATTTCTTACTCAATAAAAATCTTAATATTCCTTCATTGATAACTCATGTTGAACACCACTAATTTCCTTTTGATTTTATTTAACCCAAAAATTCCGTATGAACAAATGTCCCCATAAATTTGAAATTCACCCTTACTCAACCCAAATAGTTTGGGATAATATAATTCCAACACACATATTCACTTACTCCGAAGTTTCTTAATAACTTACAAACAATTTCCCAAGACAATGTGTCTACCTCAATTCTTACATGCGTCGTCTATCAAATGACCAAATCATCAACCATACCCAACCTTCTAGAAAGATCAAATTCCAACAAAAGTACAAGCTTAACTGTTACAACCATGACTAAAACTTATGACACATCAACTTAAGTTCCCAAAAAAATTTTCGCTAACTCAATGTCTATTCTTATAACTTAACTAACCGATCAACTTTAACTCAAATCGTTATCACCCTGAATTTTAAATTTGCCGCAACATTAATTCACTAGCGCTTAACATTTTCGAGCCCAATGTCGATTCATCTTACAATCCCCTTGATTACCATTTCTTATAATAGTATAACCCAGAAACTTCAAGGTTCTAATGATCCGTTCGAGCTTAAATCATCGAAAATTCGTATCATTTAAACCATTCAATTTTCACTTACTGCTAAACTAGTCCCCCAAATTCCTTAAAATTGTAGCATTAATTCATTATTTCCTCAAAATTATCCAGTTTGGCCTAAATTTCGGAAATTTCACATTTACCCATAAGTTCTTGGTGTTCCTAATTCCATTGTGTAAGTTCCTTGCAACATAAAATTCAAAAATTTTAAGCTTATAAGACCCAAATTCAATTCTCATAGCCTCGAAATTTACTGGTTTAACCCAAGTGTTCCTCAAAAATTCTAATTTAATCCCCAAAATTTTCTGAATTTGCAATTTGACCCTTAAAGTTCTCGAACTTACATTTTTGGCCCTACAACTCTTCAAAATTTGCATTTCCGGTCCCCAATAAAATCTTCGATTTTAGTCTCATTAAACCTTAAAATCCTCGAAACTCGGAATTTAATCCCAAACGATAATTTCGAAACTAGTCCCTTAGGATTTTTTTTATCTTTGCACTTAGGTCCTGAAACTATTGGTCATTACCACTAGGTCCTTAAAATTCTCCATTCGTGCAATTAAATCCTCAAATCCAACTAGGGGGAGCATGCATTCTTAATAAATTCTATGCTTGTATACTTCCAAATATCGTCGTAGTCTCAAATAATTAATCCCTACATGGAGTTCTCAAAAAGCAACTCAGCTAGCAACCACAAACCATCAATAATTTCTTAGAAAATCTACAAGTCCCCAAAAGCATTCGTAGTTGTCAAGTTTAACTTATGACCCACAAGTATAACATCCGTACCACTAACCAAAAATTAATATAGACAAATCATTTCCAACTTTTCCAGATGCTCAAAAGCAAAATTATTGCTCATGTCCAATTCCACCACACCAGCATGCAAGAAGATTAAACAATTTCTCATTTCATGTCGTAACATGCATAAAGTTTTAGAGATCCAATCTCAAGTCATAATGACAGGTAAGCCTGTACTCTAAAACGTATGTCATGTAGACACACAGGTGATGTATAGCATTAAAACATGCACATGCGAAAATCATGACTTAATGCTTACTACATAACATAATGCAAAACTTTAAAACTTACAGACTTGAGGTGTGACTTCGTGAGCTTCTTGCGACTGGCAGTAGGCATAACCCTTTGCAAGAACACCGCTCTGATACCAACTGTAACGTACCGTATTTTCATACTTAAAAATTTGCGGAAAAATTAAAAATTTTCTTGAGTGCGAAAATAAAGTCAATACGATCGTCACTACATCATCCATTCACCGATAAAATTTTGTTAAAAGATAATCTTGCTCAAATCGTCTCGCACCAAACATAAAATCAGAGCATAAATATTCTCATGCTTAAAATCTTTAAAATAACGTGGGCGGTCCTCGGGTCTAGCCTCCCGCTCAGTCCAAGCCTGCCCCTTGGTCGCCACCTCCTGTCTCCTCAACAACATACTCACCTGCATCGACCAAGTCTAGTGAGTCTAAAGACTCAACAAGTATAAACTGGAAATAACGAGTAATACGTAATAAAACCACATGCAACTTGAAAATATGACATACATACTTGAAACTTGAACTAGTCATAAACTAGAACATACGTACATACATACTTAGACGTGCCATCAACATAAACTTTTCGTAAACATACTGCATACTTGAACATACATACTTCATCATTTTGCGTAGAGGATGTTTCAAAGCAAGTGACCCATACATAATAAACGCCTGATCAGACAAACCATAGTATTGGGCTGACAGGGACGTATCCACTGCCACATACATGAGATCCCCGTTCATAATTTAACGGGCTGGTTGGTCCCCGTTCATAATTTAACGCTTTCCAACCATGATCTAACCCGTTCATAATTTAACGGGGTGGAGAGGTCCTCGGCCACGTTCACCGACTTCCAAACCCATTCATAATTTGGTCACAAGACATTTAGCATACCTCAAAAACTTAAAATATTTTCTTGCACGTCATACATACTTACTTGGCGTTGAGGGATTCATTGGACTTCGATCGGGGCCGTCGCTGCGACATACTAACATGAAATTGCATACTTAACTTTCATAACTTAGACGTAGAAATCATACCTACTCTCGAGTTCAATCACTACTTAGGACATTCTACAATTTCCCATGGCTTGACCTTGTAAATCGTTGTACTAAACCATGACATCACACCTCAAACTTGTTATAATATTTTTCCCAAAATATGAAGGACACGGACCCCGTGCCTACCTTCGTGTAGGGGTCCGTGTAGACTCGGGTGAGAGGTTCGGAAAGAAGGGTGGACACGACCCCGTGTCAGGGTCCGTGTGGGTGTCCGTGTAGACTCTAGAAAAATGCACTCCGGAAGGAACAAAGGCACGGACCCCGTGCCAGGGTCCGTCCGTGGGTCCGTGTACCTGCGGAACAAGAAAAGCTTCGGAAATTCTAAACAGGTTTCGCTTAACAGTCTAGACTCGATTGCACGGACCACGATTCGATACCCCAAGACTCATCCTAGCATGCCACAACATCAAACCATATTCGTACAAAATCCCAAAGCGACGCTGTTCACCCTACGACACATACCATTCAAAACGTAGCAGTTGACACAAATTCGTTTCCTACGACTTCTAATGCATTCGAGTGCCTATCGACGCTAAACGACGTATCAATTAACATCTCAACCTCATACTAATCATACCAAGACGCAGCAACGATCACCCGTCGATCCCCAACGAAGCCTGCAACATAAAAACTTCAAGAACACAATTTTCTTAAAAGTCGCAGTTTGAGCAATCCCACGAAAAACGTCATAACCCACTCAATTTTCATCCAAAAATCTCGAATTTTATATCAAATCGAAGGCATCAAAAAGTTCTACAATGTTTTAGGTGAAAATTTTCTCCAAATCCCGACAAAAAATTCGCTGTTTTAACCAGAACAGTAAAAACGTAAATTTCAGATCTAAAAACGGCTTCAAAAGCGATTTATACATGATTGCTCAAACTTCTACACATCGCACACATGGTTTTACGCATAAATAACAATGCACGCATAATATGACATGATCGATGCATCAAGAACAGAATATACGTGCCTTTTGATATCAAACGTTACCGAAAGGGCGATACCGAAGCGGAGACAGCGCGAGGCTTGATCTGGGACGACTGTGGCTCGATTTCCTTGAAGAAATTACACGAAAATTTGCTGGAGATTTGAAGGAGGAAGGGGCGGCTGCTCTCCAGCTTTTAGAACCCTAGATTTTACTAAATATGAAATGAATGGGAATGAGGGGTGTGTGTGTGGGCGTGTAAATGCGTGTGTAGTTGTGTGTGCGTGCGTTTGATTGGGTAGGGGGAAATATCTTAATTACATAATTAATTGCCTAATTAGGGGATAATCATGCTTGGGTAATTAATTATTAAAAAAATAATACAAATCTAATACTAAAATTTCTAACATCTCTACTTTAAAATAAAATGCACAAGTGCCACCTATTTAAAAGTTTAAAACTCATAAAATCACTTAATAATTAATTTAGGGTTTTAAAATGCTAAGAACTAAATAAATCATTTAAAATGCCCCTTCCTTGACTTAAAATAAAATACCACATTTTAAATTGCCAAAATCGTCACCGGTATTTTCCTCGATCCCGCATCGAATAATCGCCTGAAACATGAAACTCGAGAAAATATTTTTAACATGCATCAAATAAACATATAATAATTTAAAACAATGAAAATTCATAGATCATGAATTAAAACACAATTAATGAAATAAACATGCTTTAAAACCATTTAATCAAATATATGATGAATTAATAAAATGCACGCATGCGGTTCATGTGGACATCAAATTTACGGGACGTCACAGTAGGTCTTGGAAAACTGTTGTTAAAGGTCCTATGGTTAAAGGGTGCGCTCAGAGACAATGGTGAAAAACCGTTGTCGTAGAATTCTAAAGACGACGGTGAAAAACTGTTGTAATAGCATTGAAAAATCATTGCAAAACTAAATTTTGCGACGGTTTTTATATATATGCAGCAACGGTCATTTTCCGTCGCGAATTAGCGACGGTTTTTATTATGATTGTCGTCGCTAATTGGCGACAGGTTTTCATATGATTTCCGTCGCTATTATTTTTCGTAGAATAAAAAAAATTACTGTTATAATTTAATAAAACTAACAAAAAAAAGACCTTACAATCTTTCTAAATTAATAATGTTTATAATCTTTAACACTGAAAATTGAAGCGAAATTAAAATCTTGGAAGGTAGAAGAATTTGGTAAGTGAAATGAAAATTGTGGAAGAGAGAAGAATTTGGTGTTGGAATAAAATGACTAAGGATGCGGAAATTTATAGACAAGTTGCGACAGTTTTTGTATAAACCATCGATATTAGCGACTGAGTTAGATTAAACAGTCGCTACTAGCGACGACTGCAATAAAAAAGTCGTTGTTAGATTATTCAAGTTGTTTCGTAGCTAATTTAAAATTGCGACAGTTTTATTGAAACTGTCGCTAAATGAAGCGATGGGTTTTTTTTAAAACGTCACGAATTTAACAAAAAAGCCGTCGCTAAATTTAGCGACTGTTTAAGAAAAACCTTGGCAATATAAAACCGATTTTTTTAAAAAAATTAGAAAACTGTTGTTGTTAACCAAATAAAACACTAAAAAAAGACAACGTTTTAAAAAACAGTCGTCGTAGTTAAAAAACCATCCAAAAGACAACGATTTACACAAACTGTTGTCTTTGACAGAATCTTATATAGACAACGGTTTTTGAAAAAATGTTGTTGTAGCCCAAAAAACCATCTAAAAGACAACGGTTTTTAAAAACCGTTGTAGACTAAAAAAACACTCATACACAACGGTTGTTAAAACCGTTGTTGTAGCCCAAAAAAACTCTTAGACAACGGTTTTTAAAAAACGTTGATGTAGCCCAAAAAGACAACGATTTTTAAAAAACCGTTGTCTATAAGAGGGTTTTTTTAGGCTACGAAAACGGTTTTTATTAAAACCGTTGTTTAAAGAAAAAACACAACGGTTTTAATAAAAACCGTTGTCGTATGAGTGTTGTTGATTTGTATTTTTCTTGTAGTGGCAGTTTTATGTATGATGGATTCATCGTAAATGATGAATGATGTACGATAGTCAGCTTTAATGAATTGAATTCACTATATGAACGATGAATGATAAATGATGAATGATGAACGAAGATTAATGATGATTTGTTTTGACATGTAACGATTTCATACGACACGTTTACATTACGCTTTTAAAGTTCATATCAGTATAAAATAAAGTACAAGTCCTGTACCACATACATTTATTCAACTAAGGTTTAACAGCTAAATATCAAGTGTCCAAACCCTATCTCAAATCAAGGTCTGTAGTCTCCACTCTAATCACGATCTCTCTTCATCTCCTCGACCCTGAACCTGTCCCACCTGTTGTCATATACACATACAAACAAGACAACAGCCGGATAATTTCGGTGAAAATATAATCCCAGTATAAATCAACGAACATGCATTCATATAATAAATATAAAAGCATGGACAGATAACAGCAATATGTATCAAAATCTGAAACATAATCAATATAAAACTGTCAATCATACTCGTGACTCCACGACTCAGACTAGACTCAATCCTTATCTAGGGATCCCGGTTTCTAGACGTTGGCATTCCTATATCGACCAACAGTAATAGAAGAAACTCCGATTCTATCCACGTCGATATAACCAAACATCCAGTGTCTTGACCTATCCGTCACAGACTTTGGCACTGTCGCCAATTCCCTATCTTGTGACATCGTGCAATGTGCCAGTGACGATTCCACCACTATCAGACACTTCTGTCACAAGATCACTCGTCTAATACTCGTCTATTACATGCTTTCTATAAATCAATAGAACAAGCATATGAATTCAAATCAATGCACACAATAACAACAAGTATGTGATTTAGAGAAACTCAAGTATATCCTACTCGAGTCATTCTCCCGATACACATTGACTTATACCTTTCTTTGGTTGCAGTTCTGACGACGTTCAAGTCTGGAAGTAGAAGTCAGTCACTACTCTATCTGGGAATGACAATAACAAGGAATAGAATATCAATACCTCACCCAATCAGTACTAGATATAATCAGAACTCAATCAAATTCTGTTTCAACAGCATAACTGTACAATCTCAATATACCCCAAAATATAAATCAATCAAATATCATTCCCCACAATTCATAATCAATAACAATACAAATCTGATATCACAACTCAGTCAAATCAACTTTGAAATTCATAACAATTCTATACGGTATCCGTTCTTCAATCCAGTTTCGATTATACGATGTCTAACATGTCGAGAACACCATATATGAATCATATCTGATTCTGACAATATCATAATTTCAAATGATAACAAAACGTAACGAAACTTATGTCCAGTTGTAGCTGTCAACAATAGGAACAAGGTACTGAAGTCGGATTTAAAATCGGATGGACGGATCTTGCGTAACCTTCAAATATCTAACAGAAAAGGCGTATGGATTTTCTGTACTTTCTCGATTATCTTTTTCCAACTTTCTGAAGGCATAAATTATATATATATCTCCACTTGCATGCAATAATACGTGGCTTATTTTCTTAAACTTCGGTCGGCGCTCAGGCGGTAAGAAAGTACCGCTCGGGCGCCGCAACTTCTGCCCGAAACATAATCCTATTGAACACTGGCGCTCGGGCGGTTAAAATCTATCGCTCGGGCGCTAGACTCTCTGTCCATGAACCATCCTTGTTGAACATTGGCGCTCGGGCGGTCATTTTCTACCGCTCGGGCGCCAATATTTCTGTCCCAAAAATTAAATAAGTCCTATGCTTTGCCCAATGTGGTCTCAGAGTGATCCGCCTATAATCATATCAGTTCAAAAATCAATAATCTCAAATTAATAGAATGCAAATGTAATGCCCGAAACTTAATGATTGTAATCAGACGTTGATTAATTGGCAGAATTGAGATTGTAGGAGCTCAAATAAAGAAGCAGGGCATCGTTACATTATAAGCCAAGATGTTGGACCGAACATCTCAAGATGTTGGACCGAGCATCTCGCGCCCGAGCGGTAGAAAAGAACCGCCCGAGCGCCAATTTTACTTCTTGGACAGAATGTTTGGCGCGCGAGCGGTAGAATATTACCGCCCGAGCGCCAGGAGATGTTCGGCTGAGTATCTCGACAGAAACTGCCGCGCTCGAGCGGTAAGTTTTAACCGCCCGAGCGCCGAACAAGCGCCTGGGCGGAAATTCATGACCGCCCAAGCGCGAGACGTGCAGTAATAATATTGAGCCACTCGTCCTTTTGCATGTGCGTGTATGTAAATATATATACACAAATCTTTATTCTTTCAATCGGCAGAAAGGAAATCGAGGAAGGAAAGAGTCAAGATTTTTCATCCGTGGAATTGTTATTTACGAGAAATCCGTCCGTCCGATTTTGAATCCCACTGCGGTACTGTGTTCCTATCGACGTAGGCTACAACTGGACGTAAGTTTTGCTACGTTTTGATATGCTTTGAAATTATGATGGTTACAGAATTTAATGGAATTCATATATGATGTTCTTGACATGTTAGACATCATAGAATCGAAGTTAGATTAAGAAACAGACTGATTATGGAATTGTTATGATTTTCTAAAGTTAATTGACTGAGTTATGATATCAGATTTTATCAGTATTGATTATTTGTTGATGGAATTATTATATGGTGATGTTGTATTGACCGGGATATCGGGATTGTACCGTTATGCCGTTGATTTGAATTAAATCCAGATTAATCAGATTTAGTATTGAATTGAGAATGGAATATTAATATTATGATTCTTGATTTGTCGTTTCAGATTTACAGAGACAGTCTTGAGTTCAGAATTGAGATTGCTTCAGACCGTGACTATAAACGAAAGGTATAAGTCAATTTGGTATTGGGAGATTGACTTGAGTCGGTTTGGACTTGGTTTCCCTAAATCACATACTATTTGTTATTATTTGCATTGACTTCATTTGATATACTTGTTTTATGGATTTATAGAGAGCATGTGTAAGGCCCGAGAATTTAATTACCGTAATCTGAGATTAATCTGACATGATTTATTGATTAATTGATGTGATTAAAGACAGAATAAATTAGACCGGGAAAGACACAAAATATGTGCGAGGGAGGTGCCATTCACGCACATGCGCGACTTAATGCGTGAGTCATGCGCGATTTGGCCAGAAGACCCCGCGCATATGCGCGGAGTCGCATATGCGCGAGGTGATTAGTAGCACAAGCAAGAATTCCAGAGAGTTCGGCGCACATGCGCGGTGGAAGGCGCGGACATGCGCGAGTGGTAGAAGGCACGGGACAGTAGGTCTCGTGCATTTGCGCGACTTATGTGCGCGCATATACGCGAGCAGTCCAGTCGCCGGTAAAGCTTCCGACGCATATGCGCGGACTTTGAGCGCGCATATGCGCGTAACATGCAGAACAAGAACAAGACATTTGGCCTCACTTGTGCGACGTGTATATATATATATACATATATATATCTATCTTACCTTATTCAGGGAGAAAAGAAACGAGGAAGCGCAAGTTTGGATTTCTGATTTAGGATTGCGAATGCTGTGGTCATCTGATTTAAAATCCGAGTACAGTACCAAGTTCCTAGCGACGACAGCTACAACTGGATGTAAGTTTTGTTACGTTTAGACATGATTTGAAATTATGATATTATGAGAATTGAATAAAAATCATGTATGGTGTTTCTGATACAGTAGACATCGTATATTTGAAGTCAGATCGAAGAACAGACTGATTATATAATTACTATGATTTTCGGAGTTGATTTGATTGAAACTTGATATCAGATTTATATTATCGTTGAGATTATGAGTTCTGGTATTATATCTGTGATGTTGGAATTGACGGGGTTACGAAGACTGTACTGTTATGCCGTCGTAACATCAGTGGAGTGATATTGATCAGATTCAGCAGTGACTTCGATCATATCGTGATAGCATCGATATGGATTAGATTGTATATGATCCGATATTGATCAGATTATATTTTGATTTATGTATTGATCAGAACAGGCTTTGAGTTAAGCGGTATATTGACACGGTCTATTTGATACTGTTATTTCAGATTTGATATGGACAGGCTTGACTTCGATACTTAGACTTCGTCAGACCGTGAAGATAAAGGTATAAATTAATGTTGAGTTGGGATTGCACAACTCGAGTGAGGTTTGACTCGAGTTTCCCTAAATTACATACTTTATTTTATTGCATTGTTATTTGCAATTGAATGTGATTGATATCTTTGGTCTATGGATTTATAGACAATGTATGTCTTGAGTCATAGGCGGATGTGCCTAGTCGTAGATATTTGATCTTGTGACAGAAGGGCCGGATAGTGAGGACTCGTCACTGGCCCATTGCACTTTGTCGCAGGATAGGATATTGGCGATAGGGCCATAGTCCATGACGGTTAGGTCAGGACACTGGACGTTTGGCTATATCGAAGTGGATAGAACTGGATTCTTTTCTATTACTGGTGTTCGATATGGAAAGAGCCAAAGTCCATGAATAAGAACATACCACCACCTCGATCGGGAGTGTAGGTGGGTGTATGTTCTTATTCCGAACGGGATACCTAGATTAGGATTGAGTCAAGTCTGAGTCTGAGAATCACGAAGAGTGATTCATTGCTTGATATTGAATTATGTTCCTGAGGATGGTACATGTTTGGAATATGATTTATTCTTGATATTGATTCATGTTTAGGATTATAAGACATGTGATGAATATTTGATTCATGTTTTTGATTTTGATACATGTTAGTAATATCTGTTATATGCTTTTATATTATTTTTATGATTGCACGTATACATGGTTTATACTGAGAATATAATTCTCACCGGAGTTATCCGGCTGTTGTCTTGTTTGTATGTGTGCATGACAACTGGTGGGACAAGATAAGGGTCAAGAAGAGAATGAGGCTGGACTAGATAGCGTAGAGATCCGGACTCAGAAATGGACTAGGATTCAGTACTTGATCTATAGTGATTGAAATCTAGTTTAATAGAAATGTATTAAGTACTAGATTTATACGTTAACTATAATATGTAAATTAGATTGATTTACATTACGATTCCGCTGTGTATTTAAAAAAAAATTATGTCCCACATTACTTAATTGTTTCATTCGATATTAAAAACGATTAAAGAAATGATTAGCGTCTGGGTCCCCACAACAGGTGGTATCAGAGCATTAGGTTCTAGAACTATAGGTTCTTGGACTGAGATAGTAGCTAGTGAGCGGGGTAGAAGGAGTTTCTTTCCTTGTATGTGACTGATAGCATGTGATTTATTATTGTTAGAGTAGGTGCCCGTCGGGCCAAGTGTTGGCCGAGTGTTCACAATGAAACTCTATGTATAAACGATCTTTATTTTAATTATATTTGAAATTATTATTTTGGCACATCTTTATCTGTATACCCATGCTAGTTGCATAGATAATGTCCTTGAATATACAAATAGTAGAAAGAATATGAGATGCTCATATGATGAGTATCATGAAACTCATATTTGGAATACTGTATATTCTAAACAGTTCCTAGTCGATTCAGCCGCCGCTAAGAAGGATATAGGCTGCTCGAGTTAGAGACTAGTATCTGCGATGTGAGTACCATGTTTCATTGGTAGGGGACATTGTGATTTCCAAGCATGCAGATAGGTGCTCCTGGTAGAGTGCACTGAACAACCCTCCATTAAGGACTTTCCAAGTGTTTCTCACTTATCGAGTGGAAACGTCCTAGTTTATGTTGTACACCATTAGTCCTTATGATCCGGGACAACATTGAGACTCTATGTGCTAGCATTGCACTTTGACTTGTTTACCGACTCTCAAGGGGTCATCAGGTGATAAGGTTGGGTGTTATGTCGAAACATATAAGAGTCGATGCATTGTAGTCGGGGATTCACCGCTTACCTTCGGGTATGGATATCCTATGTGTTTTCATGTATATGTAGTGTGAAATCTCTGATCAGAGTATGGTGGTAATTATGAAAGGAGTTTCATAGATTACACCATCGATGCAACTACGGCATGACACATAGTATCGATTCATTGACAACTCTCGATAAACCAATGGTTGTCGAATCGGTCGGGATATATGAGTTGAAGAGACCGTACTGTACGCTAACCATAATTAAATGGTTCTTGCAGGCACTATCATTTGATACCTAGGGAATCATGTAAGCGATGCTGCTAGGCGTTTAACATGATTGGTTGGGTACCATCAGACTTGAGTTATGACGTTCTTGTTATCAAGGAGTTGATAAGTAAGAATGGAGCAATTGGGGTATGCTCATATAAGGACATGTTTAGTCCGAATCACATGGAGATGTGAACCCACGACTAGTTGTATCAATGAACCATTGAGGGCCACACAAGTGCTGGCTTTCTAGATTCCCGCTGAGAAGTAAAATTAGTTCAATGTGTTGAACAGGCTTATAAAGGAGTTTATACGTGTAAGGAAAAAAATAGAAGTATGACTTCTATGAGAGAAACGTAAATTTTAATTTATGGAAGTGTTTCCTAAATTAAAATTTGGCCAAGTGAATAATGTATTTGAAAATTGTGATTTTCATAAACATTATTATGGACTAAATTAAATTAAGTCAAGTGTTGAATTAATTAAACACTAGTGGACCTAGTAGAGTTCAAATAATTAAATTAATTCAAGTGTTGAATTAATTAAACCATATTGAGTCTTGTAGAGCTTCAATTTAAATTAATTATTTAACTAGTGGGACTTGGGTAAATTCAAGTAATGTTTAATTAGTCTCAAATATGTTTGAGATAATTAAATTTAGTCCATGGTTTTTTAATTTGTTAAAAAACCATATAATATATGCATGCATGGGAGGTGAAGGGTTGGAGACAACTTTTGTAACTATCAAGGCTTGGCATGCTACTTTTGTCTCTACTTTTTGCAAGACCAAGACAAGTCTCCCTTCCCCCTTCATTCAAGCTAGAATGGCCGAATTCTCCACACACCATTCTCTCAAGTTTTCTCTCAATTTTTCTCTTAAAGTGTTGAGGAAGAAAAATACTTCTCTTTGAAAAATCCTTTTATTTTTCTAGTGCAAAATAAGAGGGGTTCTAGTTTGCTAGTGGTGGGCCTAATTTTGAAGGTAAGAAAGGAGTCCAAGGAAGCTTGTAGATCTTCATTCCATTCAAGAGCCAAGTTGTTCACAACTTGGTTGGAGTCATCATCAACCTTAAGAGGTTGATAGGTAACTATTTCTAAACACACTATGAATGTCATTTTGGTGTTTTATTGTATTTCCAACACAAACTCATGGTGGCCGAAATTTATATGCTAAAATCGAAAAATTTTGTGCTTCCGTTGCGTTTCCGGCCACCGTAGCCGATCCCCTATCAAGTGGTATCCGAGCTATGGTTACGTTTTTGTGTAGCAAATACAAGATATTATGTTGAGATCGATTTCTAACCGCATGAGTGTATTTTTTTGCAACAAAATACCAAGGCTTTTTGGGGAAATTTCGGGCAGCACGTTGCTGCCCGTGTCGGGCAGCTCGGGCTACCCGAGGGGCTGCCCATTTCGGGCAGCTAGGGCAGCCCCTCGCCCGAGGGGCTGCCCGAACAGCCCCATCAATTTAACAAAAAAAAAAAAAAAATTTTTTGTTGCCGGAATCCGGCGACGGAGCTCCGGCGACTGTAATGACGCCTAGGGTTCTCAAAAGGTGTTTTGAAATATCCAAATGTCATGGGCCTTGAGTTGTTGGGCCATTGGATGGCTAACATATTTGTGAATTTTAAATGGGCCAAAACATTTTTCGTGAAAAATGAGTTTTTGGGCCCTTAAGTTTAAAATTACAAAAGTTGCAAATATTTTCTCATGAAATAAATAATTTAAGTTGGACTTTAATTATTTATAGTAAATGGTGATTTACAAGAAATTCGGTTATAAATAAATTAATTGGAAAGTAAACAAAGGTGTTTGTATACTTTGTTAATTTAGTTTATAATCGTGGCGGTTAGTGATTGGATCAAGATATATAATATTGGATCAATTAATTATTGTGATAATTAATTGATCGTGTATGATATGTGATATTATGCATGAAGGATGATCAAAAGCCCAAGCCCAATTTGCTAGGTGTATGCTAGGATATTTTGTGTTGAATGATTGTAATAATTATCAATTTATAAAGTGGGCTTGGTTTATGGCCCGTTCCCACCCCATGAGATGTATCCCTATTTGCCATGGATATTTATTTGTAAATATTAGTATAGTGGATGATCAAGATTGGAAGATGGTGGCCATGATGATTATGAAGATCGAAGACATGTAAATATTGGAAGCTTATGTAATAGTTGCATTTGCATCCCGTGCATTTCCCTAGGATTGGACCTAGGCTCGTGTTTAGCTCACACGGTCCGTTAGTATTGGGGCGATTGATCATCCTTGTTTGTTTACTGTTTATAATATATGCATGATATGTTATAAATAATGAGTATGTACGTTATTATTATGATAATAACAAAGTTGCATGAATCCGGCAAACATACGATCAAACATGGCGAGCTTTTAAATAAAATTAATGATGAGACCTTTCAAAATTAAAAACCCCCATTTTGAATAAGATTCAAAATTAATATCAAGCCCGAAAAGGGGAATTATAAATTTGTTTATAATTTCCTTGTCTTCCATCGACAAATGGGTGCATGACAAATCGCTACCCGTACTCGGGGCTCGGCTCATATTATTGGGGGGGCCCTTAGTACCGGAAAGCTGTGACATCCATTTGACATTGTGATGTGAACTACGTGGAACTCCCATGACTTCGGCTCAGATAATTGAGGGAACTCATGGCGACCGTCCATTAAGGTTCAACATCGATGGGTAAGGCTTGACACGTAAAGATGAACGACGTCAATATTGGGTCCTAATCAAACGTGAGACAAAAGTTTACGTTAAGGGTTGCATTGTGATGCAATTGGAAACTACCTTTTAGGAATTGTGATTGGCTGATATTATTCAGGATCAGAATTCGCTAATTGGACCTTACGTACCTACTGAGGAAAGGAGTTTCCCATTTTCGCTAGAGGGTAGTGAAAGATGTCAAAACAGTGGGAGTAAATATTTATAAAGTTAAAGTCCATACTTTATATCTTATTAAATATTTTAAAATAGTCATTAACATTTATCTGTTTTACTTTTCAGTACAAAATTTGACAATGTCTTCAATTCGCAATCCACTTTCTGCCATACTCGAAAAACACGTTCTAACCGGACCTAACTATATCACTTGGCTGAGAAATCTAAAGATCGTCTTGAACTCGGAGAAAATTGCATATACACTGATTGAGTCGCCCCCTGCTGAGGCTCCGACTAGCTGCACTCCTGAGGAATTGCAGACCTACAAGGATTGGTGTGACCATGACTTGAAGGCTAGGTGTTATATGCAGGCTTCTATGAACGATGAGCTGCAGAGGCGTTTCGAGGAAGCAAAGAATGCTGCTGACATTCATATGCACCTCAATGAGCTCTTTGGTGAGCAGACTCGGCCTCTTAGGCATGCCACAGTCAAGGAGCTCATCACTTTACGCATGCGAGATGGGGCCTCGGTCCATGAGCATAGCCTAAAGTTGATTGGGCTCGTGGACAAACTCGTTGGCATGGATTTGATCTTGCCTTCGGAGTTGACCAACGACGTGTTGCTGTTGTCCCTGCCTAGCTCGTTTGATCCTTTTGTGGTGAATTTCAATATGAACAAGATGGAGCCGACCCTTGAGGAGTTGGTGAATATGCTTGTGACTTTTGAGTCCACTATCAAGAAAGAGAAGTCGGTTCTTTATGTGGGTTCTTCATCTGGTACGAAGACCGATCCACGTGGGAAGGGAAAGAAGCGTTCTTTCCAACGTCCCAAGAAGAATGTGCCCTCGAAGAGGCAAGCTCCGAGTCCTGTTGTGGTAGCCACACCAGTGAAGGCTAACAAGACTGTTGACGTTTGTCATTACTGCAAGAAGCCTGGACATTGGAGGCGTAACTGCAGGGAATATCTTGCCCAGAAGGGTTCTGGAAACGGTATGTTTTATATTGAAGTAAACATTTCAATTAACTCTACTTCTTGGGTATTGGATACCGGCTGTGGCTCACATCTCTGTAATGATTTGCAGGTGATGGGAAGAAGTAGAAGACTTAGAAAAGGTGAGACCTTTTTGAGGATGGGCAATGGAGCAAAGGTTGCTGCCAAGGCCGTAGGAGATGTTTACTTGCTTTTGAACAATGATTTTAAGTTAATTTTGAGAGATGTTTTGTTTGTACCCGACTTGGTGAAAAACATTATTTCCATTTCTATGTTGGACAAAGATGGATTTTCTTGTTTATTTAGCAAAGGTGTTTGCAACATTTACAAGAATGAATGTTTAGTTGGTACCGGGGAACTTGAAAACGATCTCTATAACTTAAAATTGAAAGATATTCCACTAAACAATGTCCAAGCGATAACAACAACAAACAAGAGAAAACAAGATACTCTAAATTCGGCACAATTATGGCATGCTCGATTAGGACATATTTCCTTAAGAAGGATGAACAAGCTAGTGGGAGTTGGCATGTTTGATATGTCTGATATTAATGCTCTCACGACTTGTGAATCCTGTCTAAAAGGAAAGATGACCAAAATTCCATTTAAGGGCCATGTGGAGCGAGCCAAAGGGTTATTGGATTTGATCCATACCGATGTGTGCGGTCCGCTTAGCATCACCACTAAGCATGGACATGCCTACTTCATCACCTTTACCGATGATTTCTCGAGGTATGGGTATGTGTATTTGATGAAATACAAATCTGAAGCTTTTGAAAGGTTCAAAGAATTCAGAAGTGAAGTAGAGAATCAGTTGGGACGAAGCATCAAGACACTTCGATCGGATCGGGGTGGTGAGTACTTGAGTGCCGAGTTCCAAGAGTATCTAGGGAGAATGGGATTCTCTCGCAGTGGACTCCGCCCGCTACACCACAGTTGAATGGTGTTTCGGAGCGTCGTAACCGGACTTTGATGGACATGGTTCGGTCTATGATGGGGTTCACGGAGTTGCCGCCATCCTTTTGGGGATATGCGCTTGAGACAGCGGCACTGTTTTTGAACAATGTCCATACAAAAGCAGTTGATAAGACACCATATGAGATATGGATGGGTAAGCCACCCAAATATTCATATTTTAGAATATGGGGGTGCCCTGCTTATGTGAAGCAGGTAGTGGGAGATAAATTGGACTGTCGATCCATTTTATGTTACTTTGTGGGATATCCAAGGAATTCAGCTGGATATTATTTCTATCATCCCCAAGAAACAAAGGTGTTTGTTTCTAGGAATGCAACCTTTTTGGAAAGAGAATTTCTATTGAATAGAAAAGGAGAGATGATAGAAATCGAAGAAGTTCGAGAGACACCCACAATTATAGAACCCACACCCGAAGAGCCAAGGGAGGAGATACAAGCTCCTAGAAGATCCGAGAGAGTCTCGAGACCACCTATGAGCTATAGTCTGCTTCTTGAAGAGGGCGTGATGAGCCTAACCTTGGATGTGATCCAAGGACCTTCAAGGAAGCGTTATCTGATGCCGATTCATCCAAGTGGCTTGAAGCAATGGAATCTGAGGTGAATTCCATGCATTCGAACCAAGTGTGGAATCTTGTGGATCCACCTGAGGGAACTGTTCCCATAGGGTGTAAATGGATTTACAAGAGGCAACTTGGGGCGGATGGGAAGGTATTGACCTTCAAAGCGCGATTGGTAGCAAAAGGATATACTCAAAGACAAGGAGTTGACTTTGAAGAAACCTTTTCTCCAGTCGCAATGTTCAAGTCCATAAGGATTTTGCTAGCCATAGCTGCATGGTATGACTATGAGATATGGCAGATGGATGTTAAGACAGCTTTTCTTAATGGGGATATTAAGGAAGAGATTTACATGTCTCAACCCGAAGGGTTTACATCTATCGGAAGTGAGCATATGGTATGCAAACTTCAAAGATCTATTTATGGTCTAAAGCAGGCATCTAAGAGTTGGAACCTCAGATTCGATAGTACAATCAAAGAGTTTGGTTTTGCTAAGAATCCTGAGGAACCATGTGTGTATAAGAAGGTTAGTGGGAGTGCTGTGACATTCCTAGTGTTGTATGTTGATGACATTCTACTTATTGGGAATGATGTAGGAATGTTGCAATCAACTAAGATATGGTTAGCAAGTAAGTTCTCGATGCAGGACTTGGGTGAAGCATCTTTTGTATTAGGAATACAGATCTATAGAGATAGATCAAAAAGATTGCTTGGTCTCACCCAGTCCACATACATTGATACCATCGTGAAGCGGTTCTCGATGAATGAGTCCAAGAGAGGACATCTACCAATGTGTCATGGCGTGTCCCTATCCAAGTCTATGTCTCCCAAGACTGATGCAGAGATAGCGGCGATGACCAGCATTCCTTATGCATCTGCGATTGGTAGCATCATGTATGGGATGATATCTACACGTCCTGACGTGGCCTTTGCACTAAGTGTAGTGAGTAGATATCAATCCAACCCTGGTCTTCCACACTGGAAAGCTGTGAAAGACATCCTCAAGTATTTGAGAAGGACCAATAAATTGTTCTTGGTCTATGGGGGTGGAGAACTGAAATTGGAAGGCTATACCGACTCTAGCTTCCAAAGCGATATTGATGACTCGAAGTCAACCTCTGGATTCATATTCATGCTCAATGGCGCTGCTGTCTCTTGGAAGAGTTCCAAGCAAGACAGCACTGCGGATTCCACCACTGAGGCAGAATATATTGCTGCATCAGCTGTAGCAAAGGAGGCAGTTTGGATAAGGAATTTCGTCCAAGAGTTGGGCGTCATTCCTAATGGAGTTGCTCTTGTCCCGGTGTTTTGTGACAACACTGGAGCCATTGCTCAAACAAAGGAGCCGAGGTCTCATCAGAAGTCCAAACACGTATTGAGAAAGTACCACATCCTCAGAGAGATCGTGAAAAGAGGAGATGTCATGATTGACAAAGTCGACTCCGCAGATAATGTTGCTGATCCACTAACTAAGCCTTTGCCTGGACCATTATTCGAGAAGCATCGCGAATCAATGGGTTTGAAGCATATGGGTAGTTGGCTCTAGTGCAAGTGGGAAATTGTTAGAGTAGGTGCCCGTCGAGCCAAGTGTTGGCCGAGTGTTCACAATGAAACTCTATGTATAAACGATCTTTATTTTAATTATATTTGAAATTATTGTTTTGGCACATCTTTATCTGTATACCCATGCTAGTTGCATAGATAAAGTCCTTGAATATACAAATAGTAGAAAGAATATGAGATGCTCATATGATGAGTATCATGAAACTCATATTTGGAATACTGTATATTCTAAACAGTTCCTAGTCGATTCAGCCGCCGCTAAGAAGGATATAAGCCGCTCGAGTTAGAGATTAGTATCTACGATTTGAGTACCATGTTTCATTGGTAGGGGACATTGTGATGTCCAAGCATGCAGATAGGTGCTCCTGGTAGAGTGCACTGAACAACCCTCCATTAAGGACTTTCCAAGTGGTTCTCACTTATCGAGTGGAAACGTCCTAGTTTATGGTTGTACACCATTAGTCCTTATGACCCGGGACAACATTGAGACTCTATGTGCTAGCATTGCACTTTGACTTGTTTACCGACTCTCAAGGGGTCATCAGGAGGCAAGGTTGTGTTATGTCGAAACATATAGGAGTCGATGCATTGTAGTCGGGGATTCACCGCTTACCTTCGGGTATGGATATCCTATGTGTTTTCATGTATATGTAGTGTGAAATCTCTGATCAGAGTATGGTGGTAATTATGAAAGGAGTTTCATATATTACACCATCGATGCAACTACGGCATGACACATAGTATCGATTCATTGACAACTCTCGATAAACCATTGGTTGTCGAATCGGTCGGGATATATGAGTTGAAGGGACCGTACTGTACGCTAACCATAATTGAATGGTTCTTGCAGGCACTATCATTTGATACCTAGAAAATCATGTAAGCGATGCTGCTAGGCATTTAACATGATTAGTTGGGTACCATCAGACTTGAGTTCTGACGTTCTTGTTATCAAGGAGTTGATAAGTAAGAATGGAGCAATTGGGGTATGCTCATATAAGGACATGTTTAGTCTGAATCACATGGAGATGTGAACCCACGGCTAGTTGTATCAATGAACCATTGAGGGCCACACAAGTGCTGGCTTTCTAGATCCCGTTGAGAAGTAAAATTAGTTCAATGTGTTGAACGGCTTATAAAGGAGTTTATAAGTGTAAGGAAAAAAATAGAAGTATGACTTCTATGAGAGAAACGTAAATTTTAATTTATGGAAGTGTTCCTAAATTAAAATTTGGCCAAGTGAATAATGTATTTGAAAATTGTGATTTTCATAAACATTATTATGGACTAAATTAAATTAATTCAAGTGTTGAATTAATTAAACACTAGTGGACCTAGTAGAGTCCAAATAATTAAATTAATTCAAGTGTTGAATTAATTAAACCATATTGAGTCTTGTAGAGCTCAATTTAAATTAATTATTTAACTAGTGGGACTTGGGTAAATTCAAGTAATGTTTAATTAGTCTCAAATATGTTTGAGATAATTAAATTTAGTCCATGGTTTTTTAATTTGTTAAAAAACCATATAATATATGCATGCATGGGAGGTGAAGGGTTGGAGACAACTTTTGCAACTATCAAGGCTTGGCATGCTACTTTTGTCTCTACTTTTTGCAAGACCAAGACAAGTCTCCCTTCCCCCTCATTCAAGCTAGAATGGCCGAATTCTCCACACACCATTCTCTCAAGTTTTCTCTCAATTTTTCTCTTCAAGTGTTGAGGAAGAAAAATACTTCTCTTTGAAAAATCCTTTTATTTTTCTAGTGCAAAATAAGAGGGGTTCTAGTTTGCAAGTGGTGGGCCTAATTTTGAAGGAAAGAAAGGAGTCCAAGGAAGCTTGTAGATCTTCATTCCATTCAAGAGCCAAGTTGTTCACAACTTGGTTGGAGCCATCATCAACCTTAAGAGGTTGATAGGTAACTATTTCTAAACACACTATGAATGTCATTTTGGTGTTTTATTGTATTTCCTACACAAACTCATGGTGGCCGAAATTTATATGCTAAAATCGAAAAATTTTGTGCTTCCGTTGCGTTTCCGGCCACCGTAACCGATCCCCTATCAATTATAATGTGGAATTACATTGTGTATGCTAGCATAATGTTATGTTTTACTGCCTGAAGTTACATGGCATATGCTGGAATATAATGTTGAAATTACATTGTATATGCTACTGTTTAGAAAGTTGCATGTTACCTGAATATCTGAGTTGATTTGGTAATATGTATTATTTGAAACGGGATCAGAACCAATTCTTGATCAGAGGTAAGCTGATCAGGATTGGGATTGAGACGGATTTGTCTCTTATTACTACTAATGCTTGTGATTATCAGATATTCCTCCTAGAAGAATTCCAGAACGAGGTAGTACTTCGACTGATCCGATGGATGTGTCAGAAACTCTTATGGAAACACAGTTGATGAGATTTCAGTCATTTCAATAGCCGATTCTGAGGGGTATTGAGGCGCCAGGCAATTGTGAGGGTTGGCTGGAGGATATAGAAATGTTATTCGAATTTCTTGATTTTACAGATGATTGTAGAGTTAAACTGGTTGGAAATCAACTACGGGAGGTCGCTAGGAGTTGGTGGCTGGTAACCAGGGAAGCCATAGCACAGCGCGGTTCAATGATTACGTGGAAAATTTTTAAAGTTGAATTTTATCAAAGATTTGTACATTTATCATACCGACAGGATAAAAATGCAGGGTTTACAAATCTAAGACAGGGTCCGTTGAATGTCGATGAGTATTTGGCCCAGTTTTTCACCTTGCTACATTTTGCCCCTCAAGTGGCTAGAAATGATACAGCTTTATCTGATCAGTTTATCCAAGGATTGAATCCGGAGATATGCACATTGGTGAATGTGAAACAACCAGGTAACTTTGCTGATACTATGAATCGAGCCAGAAGAGCAGAAATCGTTCTGAGGAGGCAAAAAGAAGTTTCATATGTTCTTCCAACACCGATACCACAACAAGTGCCTTCCAGAATCGAGATTGGCAGCAGCAGTGGTGGAAAGAAAGAGCATTTGAAAGTTCAAAAGAAGCAGTTCAAGAAATTTGGGAGCGGTTCATCTAGCTCCAGCGGTTCTAGCCCGAGTTATACGGGAATTTATTGCAGAACTTGCGGAGGCAGACATTTCACGGAGCAATGTCATGGAGTGACTAGTAGATGCAATTTTTGTAAACAACAAGGACATTTTGCTAGAGTTTGTCCACAGTAAGGCTCCCAGAGATCTCATGGAGCTGAATCATCGGGGTGTAAGGACCAAGAAACAGACCCAGGATGTATTTGATGAGATCGTAACAGGTAACTGTTCTTTTAAGATTATTTTGAATATGTATTGTGAAGTACTCATACATCCTATACATGATTTTGTATGAATGACATTGATATATGTTGTACCTATTGGGTCTGTGTGTACTGTAGTATTGAGTTCTTTATCTTTTGGGGGAAAAGATTGTTATCAGTGAAATTTTGTAAATATCATATACTGCAATAAAATGAGAATAAGATTGAGTTATATTAGGTGGTACTTGTGTTTTCTGATTCTGACTACATTACTAATATTCACTACAAGAAAAGTGGGTTTCCGCGACGTGCAATATGCGCCGCGGAAAGGTATCCGCAGCGTGCATTGTACGCTGCGACGCACGCTGTAAAGTTGAAAGCCGTCTTAAGTTTGACACTATTGGCGGCGTGCGATTTACGCTGCGGTTTAGTCTAATAAAGGCGTGCAGAGTATGCTGTTGATAGTTAAACTATGTACAGCGTGCATATGTACGTCGTTAATACACTATCTGCAGCGTGCAATGAACGCCGTTAATGTTAAAAAAACATCTAAATATTAGCGACGGTTTTATAAACCGTCGCTAGAATCTGCGTAAAAGTAAAAAAAAAATTTACTTTTATGATTTAGTAAATTTTTTAAAAAAAATACAATACTACTATGATAAATAAACTATCTTAATTAAAACCCTTCAAAAATTAACCAAAAATTGAAACAAAAAAATTTACCTAAATCGAAATTAAAATGGTATAAGAAAGAAAAATTTTAAGTGTTGTAAAATAGTGTGTAGGAAAGTGGAATGGAAATCGGAAATATATAGACAATTTGCGAATATTAACGACGGTTTCCCAATAAACCGTCCCTAGTAGCGACAGTTTAAATAAAATCGTCGCTGATTCACGGCAATTAGCGACAGTTGTATAAAAACTGTCCCTAAAAGCGACGGTCTTTTATTATACGGTCGCCGATTTCAATAGCGACGGTTTAGTAAACCGTCGCAATATTTAAATTAGCGACGGTTTCTCTGAATCCGTCGCTAATTTAAAATTTCGCATCACTTTCCACAGCGTGCTAACAATGCAAGCCGTGAATGCATAGAGTATTAACAGCGCACATTATGGCACGCTGCGGATAGTATATAATATTACTTTTCGCAGCATACTTTTAATGCACGCCGTTAATGTATATGGTATTAACGGCGCGCATTAAAAGCACGCTGTGGAAAGTATATAATATTTATAGCACACATAAATGCACGCTGCAGATATTACTTTCCGCAGTGTGTTTTTGATTCACGCAGTTATTTCTGTCAAGTGCAACAATATTAACAGCGCACATATTGATGCACGCCGTTAAAAGCACTATTCGCAGCGTGCTTTTAATGCAAGCTGTTGCTAACGTGCTGCGGAAAATCAATTTTCTTGTAGTGATTGATGTGTTAGCAAGTAGAGAAGTATTGTAGATTCTTGCCAGGAGATGGTAAGATTCGGACCTGAAATGGCCGAATAATAAATAATATGCGATAAGGATTTTGATTTAAAACTCTTTGATATCCATATTATTTATGATTTGATGATGATCGAAAGGAATGGAGTAATTCCTTATGTATTCAGTTAATTACTGAAATTGAGCCTATCAAGGACTGATGTATCAGTAGCAGGAGAGTTGCTATAGCTTTTCAGATGAGATTTCAGGGTTGTCTTATATCAGGAAGATTGATTTCAGCCTAGATTCGATATCAGGTACTGTTCTTATTTTTTTAGAACTCTATACATGTAGTAGCCCGAATTCCAAATTGGGTAATTAACGGATTAATGGTGATTAAGAAGGTTTAATGTGTAATTTTGACCGTGGTCATGATCGGACGAACCGAAGATGGTTCGGTAGCACCGAAGAGTTCGGACGATCCGAAGTGGGTTCGGTGGATCCGATCATGAGGTTTCAAGAGTTGATCGACACGTCAGTTTACATGCAAGTTCGGATGATCCGAAGTGTAAGTTCGGTGGATCCGATCATGAGGTGTCAAGAGCCGATGGACACGTAGGAGTTCGGACGTTCCGAAGTGTGTTCGGTGGATCCGAACATAGCCTATAAATAGTGCTCGGAATTCCTCATTTTGGATTGCAAATTCTTGAAGTTGTGTCTCCTAGTTGAGAGGTTTGGAAGGTTTCTAGGGTTAGTTGTTGGTCGAGCGATAGCCAAGAGCTGCCAAGATTGGTAGCGTAGCGACGCCTGAGTTACGAGGTAATCGACATCAAAGGGCTGTCGACGGACGAAGGTAAACCCTAAACCTTTGGTAGTACTGGTTTTGCTAGTCTAGCATGGTAGTATTGTTCATTGGGTATGCTTTTGATGCGTAGGCTTGTTCTAGACCTGATTAGCGGTGTTGCGTAAGGCTAGGCTTGCTGTGATAGAGGTACGAAAGTACTATCCGAGATATCGTGGTCGAGTATACATTCTTATATGTGTTGCATGATTATGTGGTGCATTGATATATGTCATATGATGCATGCTATTATGTCACGCTTTATGATGCATGCTGCATTTCATGTTGAGCCGTATCTCCTTCGAGATAGCCTTTACTGTTGAGCTGTATCTCTTTCGAGATAAGCTATATCTTGTGGGGCCGCTCAGCCCTGTCTTGTCTTGTGGACGCATGGACACCGAGAGTACACAGTGGCCGACGGGTCGGGAGGGCTTCGGTGATCCGGGACATTTTTGGTCCACGTCTGTTCTTGTAGTGGATGCAGTGACCCAGAGGAGTACCGCGCGGCACTATCCACTTGGCACCTCTAGACTGAGCATTTTGAGATCCTTTGTTACTCCTGTTTCTTGACCTACCCTGGTATCATATCATAGCATGTGCATTTCATATAGGTTTGTATACTCATGCTTTTGTACTGGGCGTTCTTATCGCTCACGTCCTCGGTTTTGTTTATCTTGGACACCCCATTCCCACGGGGCAGGCCTCAGGTTGGATGGCTCAGGAAGAGCAGGAGGAGGACAGTGAGTAGCTGGTTGGTTTAGTTTTCAGTACTATTCTATTCGATATGGTTGTACCGAATATTTTTTTGAGTTGTTCTGATTTCGATTGGGTTGTATAACTATTTGTCGTTGGCCATATTTCCGCTGTTATCTCTGATTATTATTAATTAAGTTAATTGCATGCTTAGTTCTTGATTAGTAGGTGATTCTGGAACGGGTCACTACATTTATGGTATCAGAGCATGCTTACGAATTTGGGATATAGATTTCTGTTTTGGGATTTTCGTTGACCATTTTACCATTTTCCCCATTCTATCTTGTAGCGATGGCTGACCACTTTGGTGATGAGAGTAGTCAGGGAAGTGTAGGTCGTTGGGGTGACCAGGACGATCGTAGGCGTCATCGTGAACATCGTCATCGTCGGGATGGTCCTAGGCGTTTTGATTTGCACCGTTTCATTCAGATGGGGCCTAAGCCTTTAGTCGGCGGTGAGACTCCCGATGATGCTGAGGATTGGTTAGAGCGCATGGAGAGCTGTTTCCGTGCATTCCAGTGCACCGAGGAGCAGAAGATAGAGACCCTTAGTTTTCTTCTCGAGGGCCGTGCGCGCAAGTGGTGGCGATCGACTTCTGCGCCGATAGTCCAGTCTCAGGGTAGGGTGACTTGGGCCGATTTCCGTGCAGCTTTCATGCAGCTGTATTTTCCTCCAGCCCTTCGCCAGGCAAAGACGATTGAGCTCCTGAATCTTAAGCAGGGGAGTATGTCTGTTGATGAATATCAGCAGAAGTTCTTCGAGTTGTTACCCTTTGCCCCTCATATCAGTGGCAGTTCTGAGGCCAAGTATGACCATTTCCTTCAGGGTCTTAACCAGGAGATTTTTGATCGAGTCACTGTCTGTGATAATCCTACTTCTTATGATGGGTTAGTGAACCGGTGTCGCCAGGCAGAGATCAGTCTCCAGCGTGGTAGGGCTATTCTTTCTTCTAGACCTCCGAGCACTTTGAGCCCTCGATCTCAGTCTTTCAAGAAGTCAGGTTCTTCTTCTTCTAGATCTGGATCACGGTCTAGCGGTGTTTTTCTCTTTGGTAAGAAGAAGGTTTCTTGTGTGCATTGTGGGAAGAACCATCCATCGGAGCAATGCCGATCAGCCGCGGGAGCTTGTTTTCAGTGCGGAGAGATGGGTCATATCAAGAAGAATTGTCCTCAGTTGCGAGGTGGAGCAGGATCTGATTCCGGATCTCAGACGACTGTTCAGCAGAGGAGGCAGGGTCAGGCAGTGGGTAGTTCAAATCTTCGACCTCGTGCCCAAGGTCAGGTTTTTGCGCTGAACCAGGATCAGGCTGCAGATGAGACAGAGAGAGTCATAGCAGGTACTTTTCGTTTATGCGGTATTCCTTCTTTTGTTTTTATTGATACCTGAGCATCACATTCATTCATTTCTGCACGATTTGTTAAGCGTCATAAGTTACCGTATGTTTCTCTAGACGTCATGCTTTCTGTTTCTACTCCGATGGGTCATTCGGTGTTAGCGAAGCGTCTAGTGATGGGTTGTCCCTTAGATTTTGAGGGTAACGAATTGATTGCGAATCTTATGATCCTGGAGATGGAAGATTTTGATTGTATTCTAGGTATAGACCTTTTGACTACCTACCGAGCTACCGTGGATTGTTACCAGAAGCTTGTTCAGTTTCGTACGACTGAGAGCTCTAGTTGGTTTTTCTATGGTGAGGGAGCGCGACCTCCGATGCCAGTGGTATCTGCTTTGAAAGCCTGTCGTGCTTTAGAGTCGGGCGGGGAAGGCTACCTCATCTATGCGATTGATTCGTCCACAGGTAGTGTTGGTATAGAGGATATTCCAGTGGTTTGTGAATTTCCTGATGTCTTCCCAGATGAGATTCCTGGTTTTCCTCCGGTTAGAGAGGTGGAATTTGGCATTGAGTTAATGCCAGGGACTGCACCGATTTCTCGTGCCCCCTATCGTCTTGCTCCGTCAGAGATGAGAGAATTGAAGTAGCAATTGCAGGATCTTCTTGATAAAGGTTATATTCGCCCAAGTGTTTCACCTTGGGGAGCTCCAGTCTTGTTTGTCAAGAAAAAGGATGGGTCGATGCGATTGTGCATTGATTATCGCCAGCTGAATCGTGTGACGATTAAAAACAAGTATCCATTACCCCGTATCGATGACTTGTTTGATCAGCTTCAGGGTACCTCTGTTTACTCCAAGATTGACTTGCGATCGGGTTATCATCAGATGAGAGTCAGAGATGATGATATTTCCAAGACTGCATTTCGTACTCGATATGGGCATTACGAGTTTCTAGTTATGCCATTTGGATTGACGAATGCGCCAGCGGTGTTCATGGATCTGATGAATCGAGTCTTTCGGGATTTTCTAGATCAGTTTGTTGTGGTTTTCATTGACGATATCTTAATTTATTCTCACAGTGTGGAAGAGCATATCCAGCACTTGAGGATTGTGTTGCAGATTCTTCGCGAGAAGCAATTGTATGCTAAGCTGAGTAAGTGCGAGTTCTGGATTGATCGTGTAGTATTCCTTGGTCATGTGATTTCCAAGGAAGGAATTTCTGTGGATCCCAGCAAGATCGAGGCAGTGCTGAATTGGTCACGTCCTACGACGGTGGCTGAGATCCGTAGTTTTCTAGGTCTGGCAGGGTATTATCGTCGCTTCATCGTGAATTTCTCTCAGATAGCTAGACCATTGACGCAACTTACTCGGAAGGATGTTCCATTTAAGTGGTCATCTGAGTGCGAAGATAGTTTCAGAGAGCTTCATCGACTTCTGACTTCTGCACCTGTTTTGGCGTTACCATCAGGATCTGATGGTTTCAGTATTTACACCGATGCCTCTTTTCAAGGCTTCGGGTGTGTGTTGACGCAGAATGATCATGTGATAGCTTACGCATCCAGGCAGTTAAAACCTCACGAGGAGAAGTACCCTATTCATGATCTAGAATTAGCTGCTATTGTGTTTGCGCTAAAGATCTGGCGTCATTATTTGTACGGGGTTAAGTTTGAAATTTTTACTGATCATAAGAGTCTGAAGTATCTGTTCACTCAGGCTGAGTTGAACATGAGACAACGTCGTTGGATGGATCTACTTAAAGATTATGACTGCGAGATCAAGTACCATCCAGGTTCTGCGAATCTCACAGCCGATGCACTTAGTCGCAAGGTGAGAGCCTCTGCACTTCAGACCAGTGCTATGATTAGTACTATCCAGGATTGTTGTTCATTGGGATTTAATTTCAAACATCGGAAAGGTATGGAGAGCATTCGTGTTGCTACCATTTTATCTGAGCCAGCTTTGTTCGCTCGGATTCGAGATGCACAGATGTCTGATCTCAAGACTCAGAGATTAGCCCGATTGGTTGGTGAAGATAGCAATTTCCATTATCAGTCTAATGGTCTTCTGTGTTTGTCTAATCGAGTTGTGGTACCAGAGGATGATACTTTGAGGGAAGAGATCTTATCTCAGGCCCATCGAAGCAAGTTGAGTGTTCATCCGGGAAGCAATAAGAGGTATAAAGATTTGAGGACACGATTTTGGTGGAAAGGGATGAAGCGCAGCGTTTATCAGTTTGTTTCCAAGTGTCTTGTTTGTCAGCAGGTTAAGGCAGAGCACCGTCGACCGGGAGGATTATTGTTGAACTTACCTATTCCCGAATGGAAATGGGAGCATATCGCGATGGATTTCATTACTCACTTACCATTGTCTTCGAGGAATAGTGATGCTATTTGGGTAGTGGTGGATCGACTCACCAAGTCTGCTCATTTTCTGCCATATAACCGTGATTTCACTTTTGATCGTATGGCTCGCTTGTATATTCAAGAGATTGTACGTTTGCATGGGGTGCCAGTTAGTATTGTCAGTGACAGAGATCCTCGTTTTACCTCACGATTTTGGGGTAGTTTCCAGTCAGCATTGGGTACGTCCCTAAGTTTAAGTACAGCTTATCATCCAGAGACCGACGGTCAGACGGAGAGGACTATCCGTACACTTGAGGATATGATGCGAGCTTGTGTGATGGATTTCGGAACCGCTTGGCAGGATCATTTGCCTTTGATTGAGTTCGCGTACAACAACAGCTATCATCGTAGTATTGGTATGGCACCATTTGAGGCGTTGTATGGGCGACGTTGTCGTACTCCATTATTCTGGGACGAAGTTGGGGAACGACATGTTGAGGGACCGGAGTTAGTCCAGCAGGCTATTGATAAAGTTGCAGTAATCAAGAAACGGATTAAGATCGCTCAGGATCGACAGGCTAGTTATGCGAACACCAAGCGGCGACCTCTTTATTTTCAGCCAGGTGAGAAAGTGTTTCTCCGAGTTTCGCCTTTTCGCAGGATTTTGAGATTTGGTCTCAAGGGTAAGCTATCTCCGAGATTTATTGGTCCTTTTGAGATTCTGGAATGTGTGGGAGATTTGGCTTACAGGTTAGCATTACCTCCGTATCTGTCTGGGATTCATGATGTGTTCCACGTATCTTTGTTGAGACGATATGTAGCAGATGAGTCTCACATCTTGCATCCATCTGAAGTTCAACTAAATACGGATTTGTCTTACGTGGAACGACCAGTGCGGATTCTCGATCGCAAAGACAAGGTATTGCGGAATAAGATCATTCCTCTTGTCTTAGTTCAGTGGCAGCGCAGAGGCACTGAAGAAGCCACTTGGGAGCTAGAGAGTCGTATGCGTTCAGAGCATCCAGAGCTCTTTTGAGTTGTGCTTTGTATATGTTTGTGTTTTCAGTTGTAGTCGAAAGATCAGTTGTGTTCAACAACAATTGAGATGTAATAACGATGTTGTTATTTCGTTTTGTTCATCCTCTAAGCCTGATTTCGAGGACGAAATCTTTTAAGGGGGGGAGAATGTAGTAGCCCGAATTCCAAATTGGGTAATTAACGGATTAATGGTGATTAAGAAGGTTTAATGTGTAATTTTGACCGTGGTCATGATCGGACGGACCGAAGATGGTTCGGTAGCACCGAAGAGTTCGGACGATCCGAAGTGGGTTCGGTGGAT
The DNA here is from genome assembly GCF_022965805.1 of Primulina eburnea. Lineage (NCBI taxonomy): Eukaryota > Viridiplantae > Streptophyta > Magnoliopsida > Lamiales > Gesneriaceae > Primulina > Primulina eburnea. The sequence continues at coordinate 20,792,503 of NC_133109.1, read as the reverse complement.
CCGATCATGAGGTGTCAAGAGTTGATCGACACGTCAGTTTACATGCAAGTTCGGATGATCCGAAGTGTAAGTTCGGTGGATCCGATCATGAGGTGTCAAGAGCCGATGGACACGTAGGAGTTCGGACGTTCCGAAGTGTGTTCGGTGGATCCGAACATAGCCTATAAATAGTGCTCGGAATTCCTCATTTTGGATTGCAAATTCTTGAAGTTGTGTCTCCTAGTTGAGAGGTTTGGAAGGTTTCTAGGGTTAGTTGTTGGTCGAGCGATAGCCAAGAGCTGCCAGGATTGGTAGCGTAGCGACGCCTGAGTTACGAGGTAATCGACATCAAAGGGCTGTCGACGGACGAAGGTAAACCCTAAACCTTTGGTAGTACTGGTTTTGCTAGTCTAGCATGGTAGTATTGTTCATTGGGTATGCTTTTGATGCGTAGGCTTGTTCTAGACCTGATTAGCGGTGTTGCGTAAGGCTAGGCTTGCTGTGATAGAGGTACGAAAGTACTATCCGAGATATCCTGGTCGAGTATACATTCTTATATGTGTTGCATGATTATGTGGTGCATTGATATATGTCATATGATGCATGCTATTATGTCACGCTTTATGATGCATGCTGCATTTCATGTTGAGCCGTATCTCCTTCGAGATAGCCTTTACTGTTGAGCTGTATCTCTTTCGAGATAAGCTATATCTTGTGGGGCCGCTCAGCCCTGTCTTGTCTTGTGGACGCATGGACACCGAGAGTACACAGTGGCCGACGGGTCGGGAGGGCTTCGGTGATCCGGGACATTTTTGGTCCACGTCTGTTCTTGTAGTGGATGCAGTGACCCAGAGGAGTACCGCGCGGCACTATCCACTTGGCGCCTCTAGACTGAGCATTTTGAGATCCTTTGTTACTCCTGTTTCTTGACCTACCCTGGTATCATATCATAGCATGTGCATTTCATATAGGTTTGTATACTCATGCTTTTGTACTGGGCGTTCTTATCGCTCACGTCCTCGGTTTTGTTTATCTTGGACACCCCATTCCCACGGGGCAGGCCTCAGGTTGGATGGCTCAGGAAGAGCAGGAGGAGGACAGTGAGTAGCTGGTTGGTTTAGTTTTCAGTACTATTCTATTCGTTATGGTTGTACCGAATATTTTTTTGAGTTGTTCTGATTTCGATTGGGTTGTATAACTATTTGTCGTTGGCCATATTTCCGCTGTTATCTCTGATTATTATTAATTAAGTTAATTGCATGCTTAGTTCTTGATTAGTAGGTGATTCTGGAACGGGTCACTACAATACAGACTGATACGGATGGAGTTGAAATATCATATAGAAGATGTATTAGTCGAAGAGTTACATCGGATTGATTGTTCCTCTTTGGGATGTATCAGTGATGGTTATGAATTAATAAATTCTGTGTTCAGGAGTGTGCTGATGATTTTATGCTCGTTTTATCTATGATATTTTGATATATTTGCAGCGTATGATTGAATTGAATCGAACAATTGAAATTTGTATTGAATATTCTGGGAACTGAGATTATTGTATACAGAATGATTCAGATATGATTCTTGATTGTAACAGATTGTATTCAGAGTCTGTGATATCTGAAGATAGTATACTGATTGATTATAGCACAGTTGAGACCGTGATCAGTGGCTGAAAACGATATTGAAAACGGTAGAACTTCAGAAATGTCAGAAATTACGTTTTATGAGTTTATTATATCAGTATAAATGATTGGTATTTTGAATCCGATCTGATATTGCTGTTATTCTGAATCCGTATTTTATACCGATTGTTATGAACCATTGAGATTATATACAGTTCAAGCCGACTCAGAGCTGATTTTGAAAATTACAGCAGTTCAGAAGTTTGATCAAACTGTTCAGAACTTGATTTCGATAGTGAGAACAGTGTGTCAATCAGAAAACCAGGTAGGTAATGCTTTATTTTATATAATTAGCTGATTTGTATGTACCCGATATTTCGAATTTGAAATGACAGGTATTGTCAGATGAACACAGTAGTAGATTTAATATTATTCTGGTAACAGGAAATGTGTGATAATTTGAACGGACAGTTTGATGTAAAAAAATGAAATTAGTTATGCCAAAGTTGATTATATCATATTGTGATTATTGATTGATTTTGTACTTTTGGCAGAGTGTATAGCATGATTGTTCATCTATGATTTAAAGATTGACGGATAGTCGGAGTGAACTATCCTGATACTGGAGGATATCCAGGAACTGTAGTGCTGGATTTTAGCACTAGTTGACACGATTTATTGTCACCTGGGAATTGTCGTACAATAACAGCTAATCAGATGAGTATCGAGATAGCCTTACTCGAAATATTGTACAGTGATACCTGTCAATTTTCGGTGTATGGAGATAATATCTCGATGATACCTGAAATTGAATCTGATGGGATCAGAGATGTGACAAAGAATGTGAAACTGGTTCAGAAGGAAAATGAGGACCGCTCAGAATAGGCAGACTAAGTAAGTCAATAGCGGCCGATGACTGGTGGTATTTAAAACCAAAGATTGAATATATCTTGGACAGGGATTAACTGATTTGATAGCAGATGCTGATATTGAATGGTTATGAGCTGTGGATTGTTATATACGGAGATTGTATAGCCAATATTTTATGATTGATTCTATCACGAGTTATTTCGAGTAGTATTATGATATTATACTTATGGAATGATTATGTCAATCTAGAATCAGAAATCCGTGAAAGAAAGATAATCCAGAATAAAGACTATTCCGCTATTGAAAGTACAGTATAGTCATCCAGGTATCGAAGAAGCTACCTAGAAGATTGATTCTGATATGAGGTAACGATATGCAGAGTCATTACGCGGAGATGGGTTTTATGATTGACTCGGTTATACATTTCTTTCCTTGTCAGCTTTGCTATCTGATTTGATTGTCTTTGATTTCAAAATGGATTGCATGTGATTTCGAGGACGAAATCATATCTTAGGATGGGAGAAATGTAAGGCCCGAGAATTTAATTACCGTAATCTGAGATTAATCTGAAATGATTTATTGATTAATTGATCTGATTAAAGACGGAATAAATTAGACCGGGAAAAACACAAAATATGTGCGAGGGAGGTGCCATTCACGCACATGCACGACTTAATGCATGAGTCATGCGCGATTTGGCCAGAAGACCACGCGCATATGCGCGGAGTAAGGTCGCGCATATGCGCGAGGTGATTAGTAGCACAAGCGAGAATTCCAGAGAGTTCGACGCACATGTGCGGCAGAAGGCGCGCACATGCGCGAGTGGTAGAAGACACGGGACAGTAGGTCTTGCGCATCTGCACGACTTATGTACGCGCATATTCACGAGCAGTCCAGTAGCCGGTAAAGCTTCCGACGCATATGCGCGGACTTTGAGCGCGCATATGCGCGTAACATGTAGAACAAGAACAAGACATTTGGCCTCACTTGTGCGACAAGTATATATATATATATATATATATATACATATATATCTATCTTACCTTATTCAGGGAGAAAGGAAACGAGGAAGCGCATGTTTGGATTTCTGATTTAGGATTGCGAATGCTCTGGTCATCTGATTTAAAATCTGAGTACAGTACCAAGTTCCTAGCGACGACAGCTACAACTGGATGTAAGTTTTGTTACGTTTAGACATGATTTGAAATTATGATATTGTCAGAATTTAATAGAAATCATGTATGGTGTTTCTGATACAGTAGACATCGTATATTTGAAGTCAGATCGAAAAACAGACTGATTATGTAATTACTATGATTTTCGGAGTTGATTTGATTGAAATTTGATATCAGATTTGTATTATCGTTGAGATTATGAGTTCTTGTATTATATCTGTGATGTTGGAATTGACGGGGCTACGAAGACTGTACTGTTATGCCGTCGTAACATCAGTGGAGTGATATTGATCAGATTCAGAAATGACTTCGATCATATCGTGATAGAATCGATATGGATTAGATTGTATATCATCCGATATTGATCAGATTATATTTTGATTTGTGTATTGATCAGAACAGGCTTTGAGTTAAGCGGTATATTGACACGGTCTATTTGATACTTGTAACGAACCGTACTTTTACTATTTAAAAATGTGCGGAAAAATTAAAAATTTTCTTGAGTGCGAAAATAAAGTCGATACGGTCGTCACTACATCATCCATTCACCGATAAAATTTTGTTAAAAGATAATCTTGCTCAAATCGTCTCGCACCAAACATAAAATCAGAGTATAAATATTCTCATGCTTAAAATCTTTAAAATAACGTGGGCGGTCCTCGGGTCTAGCCTCCCGCACAGTCCGAGCCTGCCCCTTGGTCGCCACCTCCTGTCTCCTCAACAACATACTCACCTGCATCGACCAAGTCTAGTGAGTCTAAAGACTCAACTCGTATAAACTGAAAATAACGAGTAATACGTAATAAAACCACATGCAACTTGAAAATATGACATACATACTTGAAACTTGAACTAGTCATAAACTTGAACATACGTACATACATACTTAGACGTGCCATCAACATAAACTTTTCGTAAACATGCTGCATACTTGAACATACATACTTCATCATTTTGCGTAGAGGATGTTTCAAAGCAAGTGACCCATACAAAATAAACGCCTGATCAGACAAACCACAGTACTGGGCTGACAGGGACGTATCCACTGCCACATACATGAGATCCCCGTTCATAATTTAACGGGCTGGTTGGTCCCCGTTCATAATTTAACGCTTTCCAACGATGATCTAACCCGTTCATAATTTAACGGGGGGGAGAGGTCCTCGGCCACGTTCACCGACTTCCAAACCCATTCATAATTTGGTCACAAGACATTTAGCATACCTCAAAAACTTAAAATATTTTCTTGCACGTCATACATACTTACTTGGCGTTGAGGGATTCATTGGACTTCGATCGGGGCCGTCGCTGCTGTACATACTAGCTTGAATTTGCATACTTAACTTGCATAACTTAACGTAGAAATCATACTTACTCTCGAGTTCAATCATTACTTAGGACATTCTATAATTTCCCATGACATGACCTTGATAACCCTTGCACTAAACCAGGACATCAATCTTAAAAGCAACAATATTATTTTTCCCGAAAACGTGAGTACACGGACCCGAACCCGGAGCCCGTGTACAGGTCCTTCTACCTACTGCAAAGGAAATGCCCGGAAGAAAGAGGGGCACGGACCCCGTGTCGGGATCCGGAGACAGGTCTGTGTCTGCGCGGTGAAAGGTGTCTCGAAGAAAAGGGAAGGCACGGACCCTGTGCCTGCATCCGTGTGAGGGTCCGTGTCCGTGCGCAAATTTGACACCGCGAAGAAAACAAAGGCACGGACCCTGTGTCAAGGTCCGTGTAGACCTCCGTGTACCTACGCGACTTAGAAGCTCACGAAAAGTTTGAACCTGTTGTGCTTAACTCCCTCAACTCGGTGTACAACCCAATAATCAACATCACGAGCTCATCTTAGGCTACTAAATCAATGACTCGAGCCTATACAATTGTCCCAAAACAACCATACATCACAATCAACCCAACAAAACACGTGAACAAGACTTTTTGCCACAAAACGGTTTTATACGACATTCAATCTCCCAAGAACCTAACAACAAGAAACGATGCTTCAATAAACATCCCGACATCATAAATAATATACCTATACGCAGCAACGATCACCCGTCGATCCCCGACGAAGCCTGCAACCACTAAACTTGAAGAGCACATCAATATCATAACTTTTCTGAAAACGCAGTTTGAGCAGTCCCACGAAAAACGCCATAACTCACTCAATTTTCATCCAAAAATCTCTAATTTTATATCAAATCGAAGGCATCGAAAAGTTATACAATTTCCTAGTTGAAAGATTTCTCAAAATCCCGACGGAAAAATCGCAGTATTTAAAAAGAAATTAAAAACGTGATTTTAGATCTAAAATTAATTCAAAACTGATCCGAATCGTTTTGTGCTCAAACGACGAACGTCACACACATATTTTTACGCATAAAACAAAGCAACACATAATATGACATGATCGATGCAGAAAGAACAGATTATACGTGCCTTTTGATATCAAACGTTACCGAAACGGCGATACCGAAGCGGAGACGGCGCGAGGCTTGATCCGGGACGATTGTGGCTCGATTTCCTTGAAGAAATTACACGAAAATTTGCTGGAGATTTGAAGGGGGAAGGGGCGGCTGCTCTCCAGCTTTTAGAACCCTAGATTTTACTAAATATGAAATGAATGGGAATGAGGGGTGTGTGTGTGTGGGCGTGTAAATGTGTGTGTAGTTGTGTGTGCGTGCGTTTGATAGGGTAGGGGGAAATAGCTTAATTACATAATTAATTGCCTAATTAGGAGATAATCATGCTTGGGTAATTAATTATTAACAAAATAATACAAATCTAATACTAAAATTTCTAACATCTCTACTTTAAAATAAAATGCACAAGTGCCACCTATTTAAAAGTATAAAACTCATAAAATCACTTAATAATTAATTTAGGCTTTTAAAATGCTAAGAACTAAATAAATCATTTAAATGCCCCTTCCTTGACTTAAAATAAAATACCACATTTTAAATTGCCAAAATCGTCACCGGTCTTTTCCTCGATCCCGCATCGAATAATCGCCTTAAACATGAAACTCGAGAAAATATTTTTAACATGCATCAAATAAACATATAATAATTTAAAACAATGCAAATTCATAGATCATGAATTAAAACACAATTAATGAAATAAACATGCTTTAAAACCATTTAATCAAATACATGATGAATTAATAAAATGCACGCATGCGGTTCATGTGGACCTCAAATTTACGGGACGTCACAATCTATCCCCCTTAATTTGAATTTCGTCCCTGAAATTCACTTATCATCGATAATCCAACAGTTAGGTTCTTTATTCTAGTATCCCAACGATCCACGCTACCGCTGCGCTACTCTGATATAAACTTAAGTCATAGGTTGTCCCTACGTCTCTTCAATCCCCATTAAATCACCGATCAAAACCTCGTTTGCGAGTCACAACTTAAAGAGCGACTTATGGCGTCTTAGTTTTACTTTACTATGAACTCGAATTCTGACATTTCTCACAATTCTCAATATTAGAAATAGAGGTTCAAACTTATCGTATCTTACTTTCTCATACCATACCCCTAATGCTCATCGAACTATTACATACGCATTTATGCAGTCCAACCTAAGAGGTCTTAGCACCAACAGTTACTGATCAACTTCCATCCTCAGCAATACACTTAAAAGTTAAATCTTATCTTAATCCCCATATGTTAATATTGGCCTACAATCCTTGAATTGAATATTTACCTTACGATACAAACTTACATAACTTAGCTATTTACGAGTACATCTCAAATATAAAATTGTTGCCAACCTTTAATTTCGAGTAACATAAATCCGTAAAACCCCAAAATATATAATATCGATCCTCTCCTTAAATAAGAAAAACTTTCTAGCATCAATCACAAGCTTAAACTATTTTCTTCACGATTACAATATAGTTAAAGTCTAAGACACTTGAGCCTTCCTCATTGAAACAAATGTCGCATTCTTAAGTATCCTCAATGCTTAATTAATCCTAGCATATAAAACTTAATAAGTTATCCCATATTAGCTTTAGACTAACTCTAACAAATCAAATTCACTTATAAACCATAGAATTCTAGAATCTCCATATCAAGCTTGTAGATTTCTTACTCAATAAAAATCTTAATATTCCTTCATTGATAACTCATGTTGAACACCACTAATTCCCTTTTGATTTTATTTCACCCAAAAATTCCGTATGAACAAATATCCCCATAAATTTGAAATTCACCCTTACTCAACCCAAATAGTTTTGGATAATATAATTCCAACACACATATTCACTTACTCCGAAGTTTCTTAATAACTTACAAAAAAATTCCCAAGACAAGGTGTCTACCTCAATTCTTACATGCGTCGTCTATCAAATGACCAAATCATCAACCATACCCAACCTTCTAGAAAAATCAAATTCCAACAAAAGTACAAGCTTAACTGTTACAACCATGACTAAAACTTATGACACATCAACTTAAGTTCCCAAAAAAAAATTCGCTAACTCAATGTCTATTCTTAGAACTTAACTAACCGATCAACTTTAACTCAAATCGTTATCACCCTGAATTTTAAATTTGCCGCAACATTAATTCACTAGCGCTTAACTTTTTCGAGCCCAATGTCGATTCATCTTACAATCCCCTTGATTATCATTTCTTATAATAGTATAACCCAGATACTTCAAGGTTCTAATGATCCATTCGAGCTTAAATCATCGAAAATTCCTATCATTTAAACCATTCAATTCTCACTTACTGCTAAACTAGTCCCCCAAATTCCTTAAAATTGTAGCATTAATTCATTATTTCCTCAAAATTATCCAGTTTGTCCTAAATTTCGGAAATTCCACATTTACCCATAAGTTCTTGGTGTTCCTAATTCCATTGTGTAAGTTCTTTGCAACATAAAATTCAAAAATTTTAAGCTTATTAGACCCAAATTCAATTCTCATAGCCTCGAAATTTACTGATTTAACCCAAGTGTTCCTCAAAAATTCGAATTTAATCCCCAAAATTTTCTGAATTTGCAATTTGACCCTTAAAGTTCTCGAACTTACATTTTTGGCCCTACAACTCTTCAAAATTTGCATTTCCGGTCCCCAATAAAATCTTCGATTTTAGTCTCATTAAACCTTAAAATCCTCGAAACTCGGAATTTAATCCCAAACGATAACTTCGAAACTAGTCCCTTAGGATTTTTTATCTTTGCACTTAGGTCCTGAAACTATTGGTCATTACCACTAGGTCCTTAAAATTCTCCATTCGTGCAATTAAATCCTCAAATCCAACTAGGGGGAGCATGCATTCTAAATAAATTCTATGCTTGTATACTTCCAAATATCGTCGTAGTCTCAAATAATTAATCCCTACATGGAGTTCTCAAAAAGCAACTCAGCTAGCAACCACAAACCATCAATAATTTCTTAGAAAATCTACAAGTCCCCAAAAGCATTCGTAATTGTCAAGTTTAACTTATGACCCACAAGTATAACATCCGTACCACTAACCAAAAATTAATATAGACAAATCATTTCCAACTTTTCCAGACGCCCAAAAGCAAAATTATTGCTCATGTCCAATTCCACCACACTAGCATGCAAGAAGATTAAACAATTTCTCATTTCATGTCGTAACATGCATAAAGTTTTAGAGATCCAATCTCAAGTCATAACGACATGTAAGCATGTACTCTAAAACGTATGTCATGTAGACACACAGGTGATGTATAGCATTAAAACATGCACATGCGAAAATCATGACTTAATGCTTACTACATAACATAATGCAAAACTTTAAAACTTACAGACTTGAGGTGTGACTTCGTGAGCTTCTTGCGACTGACAATAGGCATAACCCTTTACAAGAACAACGCTCTGATAACAACTGTAACGAACCGTACTTTACTATTTAAAAATGTGCGGAAAAATTAAAAATTTTCTTGAGCGCGAAAATAAAGTCAATACGGTCGTCACTACATCATCCATTCACCGATAAAATTTTGTTAAAAGATAATCTTGCTCAAATCGTCTCGCACCAAACATAAAATCAGAGTATAAATATTCTCATGCTTAAAATCTTTAAAATAACGTGGGCGGTCCTTGGGTCTAGCCTCCCGCTCAGTCCAAGCTTGCCCCTTGGTCGCCACCTCCTGTCTCCTCAACAACATACTCACCTCCATCGACCAAGTCCAGTGAGTCTAAAGACTCAACACGTATAAACTGGAAATAACGAGTAATACATAATAAAACCACATGCAACTTGAAAATATGACATACATACTTGAAACTTGAACTAGTCATAAACTAGAACATACGTACATACATACTTAGACGTGCCATCAACATAAACTTTTCGTAAACATGCTGCATACTTGAACATACATACTTCATCATTTTGCGTAGAGGATGTTTCAAAGCAAGTGACCTATACATAATAAACGCATGATCAGACAAACCACAGTACTGGGCTGACAGGGACGTATCCACTGCCACATACATGAGATCCCCGTTCATAATTTAACGGGCTGGTTGGTCCCCATTCATAATTTAACGCTTTCCAACCATGATCTAACCCGTTCATAATTTAACGGGGTGGAGAGGTCCTCGGCCACGTTCACCGACTTCCAAACCCATTCATAATTTGGTCACAAGACATTTAGCATACCTCAAAACTTAAAATATTTTCTTGCACGTCATACATACTTACTTGGCGTTGAGGGATTCATTGGACTTCAATCGGGGCCGTCGCTGTTGTACATACTAGCTTGAATTTGCATACTTAACTTGCATAACTTAACGTAGAAATCATACTTACTCTCGAGTTCTATCATTAATTAGGACATTCTATAATTTCCCATGACATGACCTTGATAACCCTTGCACTAAACCAGGACATCAATCTTAAAAGCAACAATATTATTTTTCCCGAAAACATGAGACCCCGGACCCCGACCCCGGGCCCGTGTACAGGTCCATCTACCTACTGCAAAGGAAATGCCCGGAAGAAAGAGGGGCACGGACCCCGTGTCGGGATCCGGAGACAGGTCTGTGTCTGCGCGGTGAAAGGTGTCTCGAAGAAAAGGGAAGGCACGGACCCTGTGCCTGCATCCGTGTGAGGGTCCGTGTCCGTGCGCAAATTTGACACCGCGAAGAAAACAAAGGCACGGACCCTGTGTCAAGGTCCGTGTAGACCTCCGTGTACCTACGCGACTTAGAAGCTCACGAAAAGTTTGAACATGTTGTGCTTAACTCCCTCAACTCGGTGTACAACCCAATAATCAACATCACGAGCTCATCTTAGGCTACTAAATCAATGACTCGAGCCTATACAACTGTCCCAAAACAACCATACATCACAATCAACCCAACAAAACCCGTGAACAAGACTTTTTGACACAAAACGGTTTTATACGACATTCAATCTCCCAAGCACCTAACAACAAGAAACGATGCTTCAATAAACACCCAAACATCATAAATAATATACCTATACGCAGCAACGATCACCCGTCGATCCCCAACGAAGCCTGCAACAACTAAACTTGAAGAGCACATCAATATCATAACTTTTCTGAAAACGCAGTTTGAGCAGTCCCACGAAAAACGCCATAACTCACTCAATTGTCATCCAAAAATCTCGAATTTTATATCAAATCGAAGGCATCGAAAAGTTCTACAATTTCCTATTTGAAAGATTTCTCAAAATCCCGACGGAAAAATCGCAGTATTTAAAAATAAAGTAAAAACGTGATTTTAGATCTAAAATTAATTCAAAACTGATCCGACTCGTTTTCTGCTCAAACGACGAACGTCACACATATATTTTTACGCATAAAACAACGCAACACATAATATGACATGATCGATGCAGAAAGAACAGATTATACGTGCCTTTTGATATCAAACGTTACCGAAACGGCGATACCGAAGCGGAGACGGCGCTAGGCTTGATCCGGGACGACTGTGGCTCGATTTCCTTGAAGAAATTACACGAAAATTTGCTGGAGATTTGAAGGGGGAAGGGGCAGCTGCTCTCCAGCTTTTATAACACTAGATTTTACTAAATATGAAATGAATGGGAATGAGGGGTGTGTGTGTGTGGGCGTGTAAATGTGTGTGTAGTTGTGTGTGCGTGCGTTTGATAGGGTAGGGGAAATAGCTTAATTACATAATTAATTGCCTAATTAGGGGATAATCATGCTTGGGTAATTAATTATTAACAAAATAATACAAATCTAATACTAAAATTTCTAACATCTCTACTTTAAAATAAAATGCACCACCTATTTAAAAGTGTAAAACTCATAAAATCACTTAATAATTAATTTAGGCTTTTAAAATGCTAAGAACTAAATAAATCATATAAAATGCCCCTTCCTTGACTTAAAATAAAATACCACATTTTAAATTGCCAAAATCGTCACCGGTCTTTTCCTCGATCCTGCATCGAATAATCGCCTGAAACATGAAACTCAAGAAAATATTTTTAACATGCATCAAATAAACATATAATAATTTAAAACAATGCAAATTCATAGATCATGAATTAAAACACAATTAATGAAATAAACATGCTTTAAAACCATTTAATCAAATACATTATGAATTAATAAAATGCACGCATGCGGTTCATGTGGACCTCAAATTTACGGGACGTCACAATACTGTTATTTCAGATTTGATATGGACACTTGACTTCGATACTTCGACTTCGTCAGACCGTGAAGATAAAGGTATAAATTAATGTTGAGTTGCGATTGCACAACTCGAGTGAGGTTTGACTCGAGTTTCCCTAAATCACATAATTTATTTTCTTGCATTGTTATTTGCAATTGAATGTGATTGATATCTTTGGTCTATGGATTTATAGACAATGTATGTCTTGAGTCATAGGCGAATGTGCCTAGTCGTAGATATTTGATCTTGTGACAGAAGAGCCGGATAGTGAGGACTCGTCACTGGCCCATTGCACTTTGTCGCAGGATAGGATATTGGCGATAGGGCCATAGTCCATGACGGTTAGGTCAGGACACCGGACGTTTGGCTATATCGAAGTGGATAGAACTGGAGTCTTTTCTATTATTGGTGTTCGATATGGAAAGAGCCAAAGTCCGTGAATAAGAACATACCACCACCCCGATCGAGAGTGTAGGTGGGTGTATGTTCTTATTCCGAACGGGATCCCTAGATTAGGATTGAGTCAAGCCTGAGTCTGAGAATCACGGAGAGTGATTCATTGCTTGATATTGAATTATGTTCCTGAGGATGTTACATGTTTAGAATATGATTTATTCTTGATATTGATTCATGTTTAGGATTATAAGACATGTGATGAATATTTGATTCATGTTTCTGATTTTGATACATGTTAGTAATATCTGTTATATGCTTTTATATTATTTTTCTGATTGCATGTATACATGGTTTACACTGAGAATATAATTCTCACCGGAGTTATCCGGTTGTTGTCTTGTTTGTATGTGTGCATGACAACAGGTGGGACAAGATAAGGGTCAAGAAGAGAACGAGGCTGGACTAGATAGCGTGGAGATCCGGGCTCAGAAATGTAGTAGGATTCAGTACTTGATCTATAGTGATTGAAATCTAGTTTAATAGAAATGTATTAAGTACTAGATTTATACTTTAACTATAATATAAAAATTAGATTGATTTTCATAACGATTCCGCTGTGTATTTTAAAAAAAAAATTATGTCCCACATTACTTAATTTTCATTGGATATTAAAAACGATTAAGGAAATGATTAGCTTTCGGGTCCCCACAGCATGTGTTAGACGAGTCTCGACGAGTGATCTTGTGACAAAAGTGCCTGATAGTGGCGGGATCGCCACGGACACATTGCACGATGTCACAAGATATGATATTGGCGATACGACCACAGTCCATGACGGTTAGATCAGGACACTGGATGTTTGGTTATATCGACTTGGATAAAACTTGAGTCTTTTCTATTACTGTTGGTCGATATAGGAATATCCACATCTGAAAACCGGGATCCCTAGACTAGGATTGAGTCTAGTCTGAGTCGTGGAGTCACGAGCATTGTCGACAGTTTGATATTGATTATGTTTCAGCTTTTGATATATATATTGCTGTTATTTGTCCATGCTTTTATGTTTATCATATGATTGCATGTTTTGTTGATTTATACTGGGATTATATTCTCACCGGAATTATCCGACTGTTGTCTTGTTTGTATGTGTACATGACAACAGGTGGGACAGGATCAGGGTCCAGGAGATGAGAAGAGATCGTGATAGAGTGGATACTTCGGACTTTGATGTATATAGGGTTTTGGCACTTGATAATTAGATGTTGAACCTTAGTCTTTACTGATGTGTAGACGGTACAGGACTTGTACTTTATTTTATATTAAGTTGTATATTAGTTTGATCTCACTACTTTCCGCATTAAAAAGAAAAAATTTTATGATCCTAATTATTTGATTAGTAAATTGATCCTCATGATGTTTAAGAATTGATTAGCGTCCGGGTCCCCACAACATGTGGTATCAGAGCGATAGATCCTTCAGATTGGGATAGGGGCTAATGAGCAGGATAGATTGAGTTTTCTTTCCTACTTTTGATTGCTAATATGATTTATTGCTTTAATACATGTTTACCTGAATTATCTGATTTTGATATGGTAATGTGTAATACTGAGTATGGATCAGAACCGATTCTTGATCAGAGGTAAGATGATCAGAAAAGGGCTGAGACATATTTATTATGTGATTGTTAACCTTTTTGATATATTCAGATATACCTCCGAGAAGAGTACCAGAGCAAGGTAGCACCTCGAATCCTCCAATGGACGTTACAGCCACTCCAATGGAAACACTCTTGAAAAGATTTCAGTCATTTCACCCACCAACTTTGAATGGAACAGAGACTTCCGTGGATTGTGAGAATTGGCTGGATGATATTGAAATGTTGTTTGAGTCTTTGAAATATACTGATGAGCGGAAAGTGAAACTGATAGGACACCAGTTACACGACGTTGCAAAGAACTGGTGGATTACGACGAAGAGGGCATTGGAATACCGAGGTACGACCATTACCTGGAATGTGTTTAGGACTGAATTCTATCAGAGGTTCTTCCCAGTGTCATATAGGAAGGAAAAGGGAGCCGAGTTTGCAAAGTTGAGACAGGGCCATCTTAACATTGAGGAATATGTAGTCAAGTTCTCTTCACTGTTGCGATTCGCCCCACATGTGGCTGAACATGAGGAGGCCGTCGCTGATCAGTTTATTAACGGCCTGAACCCGGAAATATTTACGTTGGTAAACACTGGGAGACCGAACAACTTTACCGATGCCTTGAACAGAGCCAAGGGAGCCGAAGCCGGTCTGATGAGACAGAGAGGAGCTTCGTTTATGCATCTAGCACCGGACCACAACAACCACCTCCTCGATTCGAAGGTGGCAGCAGCAGTGGTGGAAAGAAGGATTTCTTGAAAGCTAGAGGGAAGCAGTTCAAGAATTTAGGGATCAGTCCTTCTAGCTCTGGGAGTCCTCGACAGAGCCAGACCTATACTGGACCTTATTGCAATACTTGTGGAGGGAGGCATTCCACTGATCAGTGCCGAGGAATATTTGGCAGCTGCCGTATTTGCAAACAACAGGGACATTTTGCTCGTGTATGTCCACAGAGGGGTGCCCAGGGATCCCAAGCAGCCGAGTCATCTGGATCAGTGGCTCAGACAGGTAGACGACCATCAGCTGTTCATTCTTTCCAGCCAGCACCGTCTACCCAGTCACAGCAGCGGCCAGGAGGAAGCCAGACAGTGAGCCATCCTCCTAGACAGCAGGCCCGAGTTTTTCTTTGACCGAGGAGCAGGCACAGGATGCACCTGATGATGTTGTGGTAGGTAACTGTTTTATTTTTGGTTATCCTGCATATGTATTGATAGATACTGGTGCATTACATACATTTATTTCTGAGAGGTTTGCTGTAGAACCCGTAAATTGGACTGCCTATAAGCTAATTTAAATTAAAATGATTTTTTTATTGCCTGAATATTTAAATTTTTTTTCTTTAAATTTATTTATTTTACGCAGTAGTTTAATTGTTACCTTTTCAGTTAAATAAGTGAGGCCGGACTGAAGTTGGAGTATTGAGATAAAATTTAAGAAAACATTATTTTAGTTAAATAATAAGTTAATTTTTATGTAAAAGAAAGTTTAAGAATTTAATTAATTATTTAAAGACAAATAGTGGATAAATTTTTTTAGTATTTTATTTAATGATTTTAAAGTATTAAATGCATGTTTATTTCATTAATTTGTATTTAAATATTTTATGCATTTTATGCATAATTCATGCATGGTAGAATTATTTTGAGAATTTTAAAGGTTCATGCATTAAAGATTTTTAAGTTTCATTTCGCGCTCGAACGAGAAACGAAGACCGGAGAATTTTCAGGAAAATTATTTTTTTATTTCATAATTTATTTTATTAATTAATATAAGGTGTTTTTAAGCATATTTTTCAAAAACGGGATTTTATTGGGTATTTTTACTCACAGGATTTAATTTTAACGGTACGCATATTTTATCGAATTAGGAGAATTTTTTAGGATTCGGCTAATATTTTCAAAATTTTTCCAACACGAAATATTTTTCGAAATTGTGTTTGAATTTAATGGATTTACTTTTAAACTTGTTAGGCTTAAATAATTTTTTTAAAACTTTAATTAACAAATAAAGGGCCATTAGTTGAATTTTTAACCATTTAATTATTGTACAAGTGGTGACCCTATATCTATTATTCTTTAAACCAACCGACACCCTCTTCATTCCTCTTTATTCTCTCGGTTCCAACCATTTCCCCACCACATTTCCTCTCTCGTTTCATTATTTAATCCATCAGCTAATGTCTCGGATCTTGCTTGTCTTGCAATAAAGTATTTCTTCGGCTTTCGGCTCGATTCCCTCCCGCATTCTGCATCATTCAGGCACGCATTGTATCTATTTTTTTTTTCTGCATCTCACATGTTATATATGCTGTTGAATGGGTTTGTGTTAGAAAACTTTCGAACCAAGCATGAGTAAGAATGGCTTTCAGTTTTTACATGTATTTGTGCATTCCATGCTTTTAAACTCACGTTTCCTAGTTTGGGTGTGCAAGGGGCTGCGAATTGGGTTGCTAAGGGGCTGTATTTAATGTCAAGGAGTTGCCTTGTGAGTTAGATCAGTTGCTGGACGCTGAAAGGAAAGGGCCGAGAGTAAGGTTTTGAGAGGGTGGTTCGGCTCTTGTTGGATTAGGATAGCTTGTAGGGGTTTCGGCTGATTTGTTTGGACCAGTGGCACAGGGGGCTGAACCAAGCCATGGATCAGGTCCTTGTGGGTCTGAGACACGGCTTAGGGAGGTCGAGCGCAGCTGGACAAGCCCCGTAGGTGATCGAGCTTGATTTAGGGAGATTGGTTGCGCCTAGCTTGTGCGAGTGAGCCTCGAGCGTACGAGCTGCGTTCCGTGCGTGGGGTTGTAGCCGTGGTTGCCTTAGGTTCAGAGGAGTCCTATGATGGTCTAGGATAAGCTGGACAAGGGCTGGTCCGAATGGTTTTGAGGTAGGAAAGAAAAACGTGACTATGATGCACATGGGAGTGTTGGGTGTGGGAAGGAAGATGGGTCCAGCACCTTGCAGGTTCTGTCCTTGGGATTTAGGGGCTTAGTTTTGAGGTTTTTAGGACCTTTTAAGTGTTGTTATGATATGGTAAAAAGTTAGGAGAAATTTGGTTAAGTTTCGGGTCAATTCGGGTTAAAACTGGAACCCCGGTCCAAGTTTTAAATCGAATTGGTTAAGTTATGAAATGAGCTCAAGTTTACATCTATAGATTCTTTTAAATATGTTTTGGGATATTTTTAGGAGTTTGGTAAGCTTCAGATAAAAATAAGGAGTTTTAGAATTATTCGGGATTTAATCGCCGCACGAAAAAATTATTTAAATAAATAATTGTAAATGCGTAGGTTAAAGCTTAATAAAATTATGAAAAATTATATTTAAGCTCAAATAATTATTAGAATTCTAAGTTTTTAATTTGAGAATTTTATGCTAAGGTTTGATTTAATTCGTGATTAAAACGCATTAAGATGTTATATTTAAAGATTAATTTAAAAGTCATCGATTTAAGTCAAATAAAAATATGAGAAAATTCTTGTAAGCTTAAATAAATTTGGGACATGTTAGAGTCAATGAAATTAAGAAAATGTCAAAGAAGTGAAGTTTTACGTCTGTGGGCAAAACGGTCATTTTTGGGTTTCCATGGCCAAAATGGTCATTTTGCACCCGATGTGAGATTTTGGTCCTGGCAGCGCCTTGAGCACATTTTATCATATTTTAAATGTTCATGCATCACGTTTACGATTTTTACGCTATTATAATAATTATGGTGCATGTTTGGTTTAAAGGAATTAAGAGAGAAAAAATGAGAAAGTGAAGAGCACTTCGTCTCCGCCGCTCCGCGTCGTTATTTCGTTTGTTTTCTGTAAAAACAAACCAAGGCATGTTTATATCTTCTTTCACTCTTCAATCAAGCCATATAGGTATTTTTAAATATCGCAAGTACATGATTTTAATGCAAGAAGATCGAAATTGTTCATATTTAATTATGTTGGTTAATTATATTACGTGCATAGAAAATATTCATTTTGAGATTTATGTGATACTGCTTGTGGCCACTTTACCAGTCATGGGCAGTGTCTTGTATTCAGTCAGCGATGGTATTGTGAGATATCGGGACAGGATATGGGTCCCTAGCAGTGATTCTATCCGAGCAGATATCTTATCAGAAGCCCATATGTCGCCGTACTCCATTCACCCTGGGAGTACGAAGATGTACAAAGATCTACAGTTGTTGTATTGGTGGCCGGGGATGAAGAAATACATCAGACAGTTTGTATCCGAGTGTCTGACTTGCCAGTCAGTGAAGGCCGAGCATCAGAGACCAACAGGTTTGCTCAAGCCTCTTCCTATTCTCGAGTGGAAGTGGGAGAACGTTACCATGGATTTTGTGACCGGATTGCCGAAGTCAGCCAGAAGATGAATTCTATCTGGGTGATTGTAGATCGTCTTACCAAATCAGCGCACTTCTTGCCTATTAAGACGACTTTCACCATGGTTCAGTATGCAGAGTTGTATATCCGAGAGATAGTTCGACTCCATGGTATTCCAGTTTCTATCGTATCTGACAGAGAT
The DNA here is from genome assembly GCF_022965805.1 of Primulina eburnea. Taxonomy (NCBI): domain Eukaryota; kingdom Viridiplantae; phylum Streptophyta; class Magnoliopsida; order Lamiales; family Gesneriaceae; genus Primulina; species Primulina eburnea. Next base: position 20,773,644 of record NC_133109.1, on the reverse strand, counting down.
CCCAGATTTACTTCCTCATTTTGGAAGAGTTTGCATTCGACTATGGGGACGAAGTTGCTGTTTAGCACAGCTTTCCATCCGCAGATAGATGGGCAGTCAGAGCGAGTCATTCAGATTTTGGAGGATCTTCTCCGTGCTTGTGTGATTGATTTCTCAGGGAGTTGGGAGTCGAACTTGCCATTGGTTGAGTTCACCTATAACAACAGCTTTTAGTCGTCTATAGGAATGGCTCCGTATGAAGCATTGTATGGTCGCAAATGCAGATCTTCTGTTCATTGGGATGAAGTAGAAGAGAGAGCAGAGTTGGGTCCAGTTATTATTCAGCAGACTATCGATGTAGTAGCCCGGATCCGTGATAGGATGAGGACCGCTCAAAGCCGACAGAAGAGTTATGCGGACCAGCGGAGGAGAGATTTAGAGTTTGCAGTGGGCGATCATGTTTTTGTGAAGGTGGCACCTATGAAGGGTGTCATGCGATTTGGAAAGAAAGGAATGATCGAGATTCATTGGACCATTTGAGATCCTCGACAGGGTTGGGACGCTAGCTTATCGTGTTGCTCTTCTGCCGAATCTGGACGGAGTACACAACGTGTTCCACGTCTCTATGCTGAGGAAGTATATGGCAAATCCTTCGCATGTCCTGAACTTTGAGCCGTTGCAGCTCACTCCGAACCTGTCTTATGAGGAGAGACCAGTGCATATCTTAGACAAACAGAGAAGAAGCTTCGGAACAAGCTGGTTAAGCGAGTGAAAGTCAAATGGCTTAATCATTCGAAGGAGGAAGCTACGTGGGAGTCTGAGCCAGAGATGAGGAGTCGGTATCCCGAGTTATTTGGTGAGTTTTAATTTCGAGGACGGAATTTCTTTTAAGGGGGGGAGGATTGTAGAACCCGTAAATTGGACAGCATATACGCCAATTTAAATTAAAATGATTTTTATTGCATGAATATTTAATTTTTTTTCTTTAAATTTATTTATTTTACGCAGTAGTTTAATTGTTACCTTTTCAGTTAAATAAGTGAGGTCGGACTGAAGTTGGAGTATTGAAATAAAATTTAAGAAAACATTCGTAGAATTTATTTTAGTTAAAATAAGTTAATTTTTATGTAAAAGAAAGTTTAAGAATTAATTAATTATTTAAAGACAAGTAGTGGATAAATTTCTTTGGTATTTTATTTAATGGTTTTAAAGCATTAAATGCATGTTTATTTCATTAATTTGTATTAAAATATTTTATGCATTTTATGCATAATTCATGCATGGTATAATTATTTTGGGAATTTTAAAGATTCATGCATTAAAGATTTTTAAGTTTCGCGCTCGAACGAGGAACGAAGACCGGAAAATTTTCAGGAAAATTTTTTTTATTTCATGATTTATTTTTATTAATTAATATAAGGTGTTTTTAAGCATATTTTAAAAAAACGGGATTTTATTGGGTATTTTTACTTACAGAATTTTAATTTTAACGATACACAAATTTTATTGAATCAAGAGAATTTTTGAGGCTTCGGCTAATATTTTCAAAATCTTTCCAACACGAAATATTTTTCGGGATTGTGTTTGAATTTAATGGGTCTACTTTTAAACTTGTTAGGCTTAAATAATTTTTTTAAAACTTTAATTAACAAATAAAGGGCCATTAGTTGAATTTTTAACCATTTAATTATTGTACAAGTGGTGACCCTATATCTATTATTCTTTAAACCAACCGACACCCTCTTCATTCCTCTTTATTCTCTCGGTTCCAACCATTTCCCCACCACCTTTCCTCTCTCGTTTCATTATTTAATCCATCAGCTAAGGTCTCGGATCTTGCTTGTCTTGCAATAAAGAATTTCTTCGGCTTTCGGCTCGATTCCCTCCCGCATTCTGCATCATTCAGGCACACATTGTATCTAATTTTTTTTCTGCATCTAACATGTTATATATGCTGTTGAATGGGTTTGTGTAAGAAAACTTTCGAACCAAGCATGAGTAAGAATGGCTTTCAGTTTTTACATGTATTTGTGCATTCCATGCTTTTAAACTCACGTTTTCTAGTTTGGGTGTGCAAGGAGCTGCGATTTGGGTTGCTAAGGGGCTGTATTTAATGTCAAGGAGTTGCCTTGTGAGTTAGATCAGTTGCTGGACGCTGCAAGGAAAGGGCCGAGAGTAAGGTTTTGAGAGGGTGGTTCGGCTCTTGTTGGATTAGGATAGCTTGTAGGGGTTTCGGCTGATTTGTTTGGACCAGTGGCACAGGGGGCTGAACCAAGCCATGGATCAGGTCCTTGTGGGTCTGAGACACGGCTTAGGGAGGTCGAGCGCAGCTGGACAAGCCCCGTAGGTGATCGAGCTTGGTTTAGGGAGATTGGTTGTGCCTAGCTTGTGCGAGTGAGCCTCGAGCGTACGAGCTGCGTTCCGTGCATGGGGTTGTAGCCGTGGTTGCCTTAGGTTCAGAGGATTCCTATGATGGTCTAGGATAAGCTGGACAAGGGCTGGTCCGAATGGTTTTGAGGTAGGAAAGAAAAACGTGACTATGATGCACATGACAGTGTTGGGTGTGGGAAGGAAGATGGGTCCAGCACCTTGCAGGTTCTGTCCGTGGGATTTAGGGGCTTAGTTTTGAGGTTTTTAGGACCTTTTAAGTGTTGTTATGATATGGTAAAAAGTTAGGAGAAATTTGGTTAAGTTTCGGGTCAATTCGGGTTAAAACCGGAACCCCGGTCCAAGTTTTAAAACAAATTGGTTAAGTTATGAAATGAGCTCAAGTTTACATCTATAGATTTTTTTAAATATGTTTCGGGACATTTTTAGGAGTTTGGTAAGCTTTGGATAAAAATAAGGAGTTTTAGAATTATTCGGGATTTAATCGCCGCATGAAAAAATTAATTAAAGAATTAATTGTAAACGCGTAGATTAAAGATTAATAAAATTATGAAAAATTATATTTAAGCTCAAATAATTATTAGAATTCTAAGTTTTTAATTTGAGAATTTTATGCTAAGGTTTGATTTAATTCGTGATTAAAACGCATTAAGATGTTATATTTAAAGATTAATTTAAAAGTCATCGATTTAAGCCAAATAAAAATATGAGAAAATTCTTGTAAGCTTAAATAATTATTTGGGACGTGTTAGAGTCAATGAAATTAAGAAAATGTCAAAGAAGTGAAGTTTTACGTATGTGGGCAAAACGGTCATTTTTGGGTTTCCAAGGGCAAAATGGTCATTTTGCACCCGATGTGAGATTTTGGTTCTGGCAGCGCCCTGAGCACATTTTATCATATTTTAAATGTTCATGCATCACGTTTACGATTTTTACGCTATTATAATAATTATGGTGCATGTTTGGTTTAAATGAATTAAGAGAGAAAAAGTGAGAAAGTGAAGAGCACTTCGTCTCCGCCGCGCCGCGTAGTTATTTCGTTTGTTTTTCTGTCAAAACAAACAAGGCATGTTTATATCTTCCTTCACTCTTCAATCAAGCCATATAGGTATTTTTAAATATCGCAAGTACATTATTTTAAAGCAAGAAGATCGAAATTGTTCATATTTAATTATGTTGGTTAATTATATTACGTGCATAGAAAATATTTATTTTGAGATTTATGCGATACTGCTTGTGGCCACTTTACTATCATGGGATTATTTCTTCACCCGGTCGCCAGTTACCGGTCATGAGAGCATTACTAAATCCGGTCGCCAGTTACCGGTCCGGTCGCCAGTTACCGGTCAGTTTAGTTCAGTTTCACCCAGTATACTGTGGCATTAGTCTGATGAGACAAACATTACTAAACCCGGTCGCCAGTTACCGGTCCGGTCGCCAGTTACCGGTCAGTTCAGTTTAGTTCAGGGGCCACTTTCGTAGACCATCATCTCACCAGAAAATTATTACATGCTATTTCAGTACAGGGCTCCAAGGAGCAAAAATTTTCACTATGATTTTCAGTTCAGTTATGCACGTATTATAATTGCTCATGACAAGTTATTTTCACATTATGCCTCATGACATGATATTTTTATCCCATGTAAAATTTTACTATTTATTTACTTGTTATATACGATATATGCATGTTGAGTCTTTAGACTTACTAGACTTGATTGTTGTAGGTACTGATGATGTCGGGGCCGAGGGCGGGGACTAGTGAGCTAGCTCGAGTCGGCAGTAGTAGGTCCCGCCTCAGTGCAGCATTTTTATTATTCGATTGCGCAAACATTTTAATTATTGTTGGAAAAACTTTTTACTGTCATTTCGAAAATGTTAATTTTCTTCCGCTGCCACTTTGAAAATCAAACTTTATTTATCAGTTCATTTATGAATGATGCAATTTTATTTATTTAAAAAGAAAAATTTTAAATTTTCCGCAAATTTCCAAGTAAAGATTTATAGGCCTTTACATTTGCATTGAGTCATGCATTACCTATTGAGTCGTCGTCTGCGGTAGTGTCTGTCTCTTCTCCGTTAGGGACATGTTTGATATCGGTGAAGTCTGTGAAATCTTGTATACTACAGTACGATGGGCATACGATTGAGTTAGACTGTATTGTGCTTGGTTTATCTGATTTTGATTGTATTATCGGTATCGATATGTTGACCAAGTACCAAGATACAGTTGATTGTTTCCACAAGATAGTGAGATTCAGACCTGAGATGGTTGAGGTGTGAAAATTTTACGGTAAGGCTTCTCGAGCTAGAATTCCTTTGATATCTGCGATAAATTTGACTCGGTTATTGCAGAAAGGAGCGGATGGATTCCTGGTATATTCAGTTGATTTACTGAAGTCGAGCTCATCATTGGGGGAATTTCCAGTGGTGTGTGAGTTTGCTGATGTCTTTCTAGATGAGATTCCTGGATTGCCTTCGATTCGAAAGATAGACTTCAGCATTGAGTTGATGCCAGGAACAATTCCGATTTCGAGGTCTCCGTACAGGAAGGCACCGATCGAATTGAAAGAATTGAAAGAACAGCTGGAGAATTTACTGGCCAAGGGATATATCAGACCGAGTGTTTCTCCTTGGGGTGCTCCAGTACTGTTCCTGAGAAAGAAAGATGGTTCCATGAGACTTTTTATCGACTACCGGCAACTGAATAAGGAAACGGTAAAGAATAAATATCCATTGCCTCATATTGATGATTTATTTGATCAGTTGCAGGGTTCTTCGGTGTATTCCAAGATCGATTTGAGATCTCGATACGATCAACTGAGAGTCAGAGATTCTGATATTTCAAAGACATCATTCAGAACTAGGTATGGACACTATTAATTTGTTGTTATGCCATTTGGTTTGACGAATGCACCAGCGGTATTTATGGGATTAATGAACCGTGTCTTTCAGAAATATCTCGATGATTTTGTGATTATTTTTATCGATGATATTTTGATCTATTCAAAGAATGTGATGAAGCATGCTGAGCATTTAAAAACTGTGTTGAGAATTCTGAGGGCTGAGAAACTGTATGCTAAACTGTCGAAATGCGAGCTCTGGTTGAAACAGGTGGTATTTCTGGGGCATATTATATCCGGAGACGGTATATCGGTGGATCCCAGTAAGGTTGAGGCAGTGATTTATTGGCCGAGACCGACTTCTGTGCCAGAAATTCGCAGTTTTATGGGTTTGGCCAGATATTATCGACGTTTTATTAAAGATTTCTCCAACATTGCCAAACCGATTATACAGTTGACTCAGAAGAATGCTCCATTTGTGTGGTCTGAAGAATGTGAGATCAGTTTTCTTGAATTGAAGAAGAGATTGACCAGTGCTCCAGTGTTGACTATCCCGTCAGGTACTGGTGATTTTGTTGTTTATTGTGATGCATCTCACCGCGGATAGGGTTGTGTTTTGATGCAGCGGGGGCATGTGATTGCTTATGCCTCGAGACAGCTGAAACCACATGAATCTCGTTATCCAATTCATGATCTTGAATTGGCAGCCATCTTCTTTGAATTGAAGATATGGCGACATTATCTATACGGTAAAAAGTTTGAGATCTATTCTGATCACAAAAGCTTGAAATATCTGTTTTCACAGTCCGAATTGAATATGAGACGGCGAAGATGACTTGATTTGCTTAAAGATTTCGATTTTGAAATCAAATACTACCGAGGAAAATCCAGTGCAGCAGCTGATGCACTGAGTCGAAAGGTATGTTCTCTATCCTTATCGACTATGGATGTTTCAAATTTGATTGAAGATTGCTGTTTGTCTGGATTAGTATTTGAGACAGATCGGAGACCTATGAGATTATATACTATTCAAGCTGAACTAGAGCTGATTTTGAGAATTAAATCAACTCAGAAAATTGATCAGAATATACAGAAGTTGATTGCTATGGTCAGAGCTGGACATCGATCGGAATATCAGGTTCAAAATGGTATTTTGTATGTGAATAATCGTCTTGTTGTGCCGAATGTTTCGGATTTAAGACAGCGAATAATGACAGAAGCACACAACAGTCGTTTTAGCATTTATCTTGGTAGCAGGAAAATGTATAATGATTTGAGGACACGGTATTGGTGGAAACAAATGAAATCTGATGTTACTGAATTTGTAGCCAAGTTTCTGAATTGCCAACAGGTGAAGGCTGAAAGAAAGAAACCAGGAGGACTATTACAGAGTTTGTCGATTCCTAAATGGAAATGGGATCACATTTCCATGGATTTTGTGACACAGTTACAAAGATCCTCACTACAACAAAAACGCCAAACGACAAATCCGTTGTCGTAGGCCAGATAAAACTGTTATAACTGAGGGTGTTGTTGAAAGTGTCTTCAACGACAACGGTTTTAAACCGTTGTCTTTTCTAGCAATGACAACGGTTTTGCAACAGTGTTAAACCGTTGTAATTTCTAGCAACGACAACGGTTATACAAGGGTTTTAAACCGGTGTCGTAGCTACAATTTGCGACGGTTTTTAAAATCGTCTCAAAATAAAAAGTGTTGTCGAAACTAAAATTTGCGACAGTTTTGATAACCGTCGCAAAAGATATTTGCGACGGTCAGTATATAATAACCGTCGCTGATTAGCGACGGTTTACAATACCGTCTCTATATTAGCAACAAATTACTTATTACCGTCGCTAAGTTTACCGACGGTATTCATGTGCTAAACTGTCGCTAATTAGCGACGGTTTATAGATTCCGTTGCTAATATTTTAGGTAAAATAAAAAAAAATTAAGAATTTAATAAATCGGTGTTTTCAATTGATACAATCGTGAACGAGATAAAAAATTTAAAAGTCGTGAAGTGATAAAATCGTGTAAGAGATAAAAATTTTAATCGTTTTGAAGTGGTAAAAAAATCGTGTAAGAGATAAAATTTTAAGTGTTGTGAAGTTGTAAAATTGTGAAGAGACAAAAATTGAAGTGTTGTGAAGTTGTAAAATCGTGTAAGTGAGAAAAATTTTAATTGTTGTGAAGTGAAGTGGAAGAAATTGAAGTAAAGTTGTGTGTATTTATAGAGAGTGGTGAAAGAAAATGGGGGAAGTTTAGGGGGGAAGGAAATTTTTTGAAAATGGCAACGGTTTAATTTAAACCGTCGCAAAATTGTAAATCGGCGACGGTTTAATCTAAACTGTCGCTACATTTTGCGACGGGTTTGTATTTAACAGTCGCTAATTTAGCAACGGTTTTGGCAAAATCCGTCGCTAGTTTTAAACATGCGACAAGTTTTTATAACCGTCGCTATATTTAGCGACGGTATAGATTAAACTGTCGCAAAATTGTAAATCGGCGAGAGTTTAAGTAAACCCGTCGCTACTTTTTGCGACGGTTAAAGAAAAAACTGTCGCTAAATAAAATAAACGACAACGGATAAAAGACACTCAAGCACTGTTAAAAAATTTAAAAATAGAATAATGACCAAAAACCTGTCGCTATTTTAAATCGGCGACGGTTTTCAAAAACCTGTTGCTATTTTAAATTTAAATCGGCGACGGATTTTCTAAAACCGTCGCCGATCTGTCTCTAGCGACGGTGTTAAATTTGTCGTTACATTAAACTTTGTGACGGTTTTAGTAAACCTGTCGCTAATAGCGACGGTGTTTTGTTTAACCGTCGCTAAACCGTCGCCGATTTATAAATAGCGACGGTTATAATCCGTCGCTAGTTTGAATCGGCGACGGTTTAAAAAAAAACCGCTAATCTACAACGGTTCGCTAAAAGCGTTGTCGTTTCTATAAAAAAAACGTCAATCAACAATGGTTTTATTAAACCGTTGTCATTTGTCAAAAAATAAAACACCAATCCACAACGGTTTTTATAAAGCGTTGTGGTATGTCGAAAAAAAACACGCTCATACACAACAGTTTTTAAAACCGTTGTCGTATCCCAAAAAAAACATGCTCTTAGACAACGGTTTTTAAAAACCGTTGTCGTATCCCAAAAAAAACACGCTCATAGACAACGGTTTTAAAACCGTTGTCGTAGACATATCTAAGACAACGGTTTTTAAGAAACCGTTGTCGATTGTCCAAAAAAAACGCTGAAAGACAACAGTTTTTAGAAAAACCGTTGTCGTTGAGACCATAAAAGACAACGGTTTTTACAAAACCGTTGTCAAAACACACCTACGACAACGGTTTTCACTAAAACCGTTGTTAAAAACTATACGACAACGGTTTTTTTGAAAAACCGTTGTCGTAGCTACGTTGTTGTTGGGCGTTTTTTTTGTAGTGCCTCCCGAGGTTGTGATGCAATTTGGGTTGTGATTGATCGATTGACCAAATCTGAATGTTTTATTCCATACAAAATGACGTACATATATGATCAGATGGTAGAGATCTATGTCCGGGAAGTGGTTAGATTACACGGAGTGCCGAAGTCGATTATGTCAGACCGTGATCCTCGGTTTGCTTCGCACTTCTGGCAGAGTTTACAGCAGGCTCTATGTACAAAGTTACATCTAAGTACCGCATATCATCCTCAGACTGACAGACAGTCAGAACGAACGATTCAGATATTGGAAGATATGTTGAGAGCTGTAGTGCTTGACTTTAGCACTAATTGGCAAGATGCATTGCCTCTTTGCGAGTTTCCGTACAACAATAGCTATCAGACGAGTATTGAGATGGCGCCTTTTGAAGCGTTGTACGGAAAGAAATGCAGATCCCCTCTTTATTGGGATGATATCTCTGAAGTTCCGGAGACTGGACCTGATATGATCAGAGATATGACGGAAAAAGTGAAGTTGATTCAGAAGAAAATGAAGGCAGCTCAGGACAGACAAGCCAAATATGCCAACATCAGACGACGATCGTTGGTATTTGAAGCAAGAGACCGAGTATTCTTGAAGATTTCACCTTTCGGGGGTTTTTTTAGATTTGGAAAGAAAGGGAAGTTGTCTCCACGATACGTCGGTCCATATGAAATTCTCGACAAGATAGGAGAGTGTGCCTATCGACTCGCTTTACCGCCTTCATTATCCGGGATACATGATGTCTTTCATGTATCGATGCTGCGGAAATATCTCCCCGATGATTCTCACGTTATTCAGCCAGACGAGACCGAGCTGGATGAGACATTGAGTTATGTCGAGAAACCGATTCGGATTATCGATCGTAAAGAAAAACAGCTCAGAACAAAGACAATTCCGCTTGTAAAAGTTCAATGGAATCGTCATGGCATTGAAGAAACCACTTGGGAGACTGAATCAGATATGAGACAGGAATTCCCAGCATTATTTAACTGATGTGAGTTTTCTATGCAGTTATGTTATACGTTTCCTTCTGATATGATTGAATCGCCTGTGATTTCGGAGACGAAATCATATCTTATGGGGGGAGAAATATAATGCCCGAAACTTAATGATTGTAATCAGACGTTGATTAATGGGCAGAATTGAGATTGTAGGAGCTCAAATGAAGAAGCAGGGCATCGTTACATTATAAGCCAAGATGTTGGACCGAACATCTCAAGATGTTGGACCGAGCATCTCGCGCCCGGGCGGTAGAAAAGAACCGTCCGAGCGCCAATTTTACTTCTTGGACAGAATGTTTGGCGCCCGAGCGGTAGAATATTACCGCCCGAGCGCCAGGAGATGTTCGGATGAGTATCTCGACAAAAACTGCCGCGCCCGAGCGGTAAGTTTTAACCGCCCGAGCGCCGAACAAGCGCCCGGGCGGAAATTCATGACCGCCCGGGCGTGAGACGTGCAGTAAGAATATTGAGACACTCGTCTTTTTGCATGTGCGTGTATGTGTGTGTGTGTGTGTGTATATATATATATATATATATATATATATATATATATATATATATATATATGTATGTATATAGACAAATCTCAATTCTTTCAATCGGCAGAAAGGAAATCGAGGAAGGAAAGAGTCAAGCTTCTTCATCCGTGGAATTGTAATTTACGAGAAATCCATCCGTCCGATTTTGAATCCGACTGCGGTACTGTGTTCCTATCGACGTAGGCTACAACTGGACGTTAGTTTTGCTACGTTTTGATATGTTTTGAAATTATGATGTTGTCAGAATTGAATGGAATCATATATGATGTTCTTAACATGTAAGACAACATAGAATCGAAGTCAGATTAAGAAACTGACTGATTATGGAATTGTTATGATTTTCTGAAGTTAATTGACTGAGCTATGATATCAGATTTTATCAGTATTGATTATTGGTTGAGGGAATTATTATCTGGTGATGTTGTATTGACCGGGATATCGGGAATGTACCGTTATGCCGATGATTTGAATTAAATCCAGATTAATCAGATTCAGTATTGAATGGAGAATGGAATATTGATATTATGATTCTCGATATGTCGTTTCAGATTTACAGAGACAGTCTTGAGTTAAGAATTGAGATTGCTTCAGACCTTGACTACAAACGAAAGGTATAGTCAATGTGGTATTGGGAGATCGACTTGAGTCGGTTTGGACTTGAGTTTCCCTAAATCACATACTATTTGTTATTATTTGCATTGACTTGATTTGATATGCTTGTTCTATGGATTTATAGAGAGCATGTGTTAGACGAGTCTCGACGAGTGATCTTGTGACAAAAGTGCCTGATAGTGGCGGGATCGCCACGGGCACATTGCACGATGTCACAAGATAGGATATTGACGATAGGGCCACAGTCCATGACTGTTAGTTCAGGACACTGGATGTTTGGTTATATCGACGTGGATAGAACTGGATTTTTTTCTATTACTGTTGGTCGATATAGTAATACCCACATCTGGAAACCGGGATCCCTAGACTAGGATTGAGTCTAGTCTGAGTCGTGGAGTCACGAGAATTGTCGACAGTTTGATATTGATTATGTTTCAGCTTTTGATATATATATATATATATATATATATATATATATATATATTGTTATTATCCGTCCATGCTTTTATGTTTATCATATGATTGCATGTTTCGTTGATTTATACTGGGATTATATTCTCAGCGGAATTATCCGGCTGTTGTCTTGTTTGTATCTGTACATGACAACAGGTGGGACAGGATCAGGGTCCAGGAGATGAGGAGAGATCGTGATAGAGTGGATACTTCGGACTTTGATGTATATAGGGTTTTGGCACTTGATAATTAGATGTTGAACCTTAGTCTTTACTGATGTGTAGACGGTACATGACTTGTACTTTATTTAATATTAAGTTGTATATTAGTTTGATCTCACTACTTTCCGCATTAAAAAGAAAAAATTTTATGACCCTAATTACTTTATTAGTAAATTGATCCTGATGACGATTAAGAATTGATTAGCGTCTGGGTCCCCACAGCAAATCTCGGGCATTACATGGATGTTAAGATTTTTACTCAATTATGTTCTGTTAAATTTTTATTGGCAATTACTTGTGATTAATTTTTTAAAAGATATTTTAAGTAGTACTGCATGCATGCAATTAAATTCTTATTTTCAAAAGATGAGCTTTACATAAAAAAACAAAAAAAATATTCCACACTTTTAAAATAGTAGACGTTTCATCCATACCCGAAGGTAAGCGTCGAATCATCGACTACAATGCATAGACTCCTATATGTTTCGACAAAACACCCAACCTTGCCACCTTATGACCCCATATGAGTCGGTAAACAAGTCAAAGTGCAATCAATGCTAGCATATAGAGTCACAATGTTGTCCCGGGTCATAAGGGCTAATGATGTACAACCATAAACTTGGATGTTTCCACTCGATAAGTGAGAACCACTTGGAAAGTCTTTTATGGAGGATTGTTCAATTCACTCTACAAGGAGCATCAATCTGCATGCTCGGACATCACAATGTCCCCTACCAGTGAAACATGGTACTAACATCGCAGATACTAGTCTCAAACTCAAGCGGTCTTTATCCTTCTTAATGGCTGCTGAATCGACTAGGAACTGTTTAGAATGTACAGTACTCCAAATATGAGTTTCATGATACTCTTCATAAGAGCATCTCATATTCTTTCTACTATTTGTATATTCAAGGACTTTATCTATGCATCTAGTATGGGTATACAGATAAAGATATGACAAAGAAATAATTTAAAATATTATTAAAATAAAGATTGTTTGTACATAGGGTTTAAACATGAACCATCCGCCAACACTTGGCTCGACGGGCACCTACTCTAACAATCTCCCACTTACACTAGAGCCAACTACCCATATGCTTCAAACCCATTGTTTCGCGATTCTATTCGAATAATGGTCCAGGTAAAGGCTTAGTGAAACGTCTGTTTTTTTTTATTGCTTAAAAAGTACTAGAAATTTTTTTAGCTTAATTCAGTCGATCACCCATAATACATGAAAGTATTTTGCCCATTATAAAATAAAACTATAAAGGCCTAAAAATCCTTACTTTGAAAATTTGCGGGAAATTTAAAATTTTTCTTTTAAAAATAAATGGAGTGCCTCATTCATACCAAAAACTGATAAAATGTTTAACGTTCAAAATAGCAGCAGAAGAAATTATTACTTGCAAAAATAACAAGTTAAAGTATTCAACAACTGATAAAATATTTGAGCATAAAAAAATGGCAAGTGCTGAAACTGAGGTCCTCGGGTGCCACTACTGTCGACCCCAGCTAGCTCACTGGTCCTCGTCCTCGATCCCGACATCATCAGTACCTACAACAATCAATTCTAGTCAGTCTAAAGACTCAACATGCATATATCGTAAATAACGAGTAAATAATATAGTAAAATTTGCATGAGATAAAAATATCATGTCATGAGGCATACGTGAAAATAACTTGTCATGAGCAATTATAATACGTGCATAACTGAACTGAAAAATCATAGTAAAAATGTTTGCTCCTTGGAGCCCTGTACTGAAATAGCTTGTAATAATTTTCTGGTGAGATTATGGTCTACGCAAGTGGTCCCTGAACTGAAGTGACCGGTAACTGGCGATCGGGCCTGTAACTGGCGACAGGACTTAGTAATGTACGTCTGATCAGACCACTGCCACAGTACTGGGTGAAACAACTGAACTGACCAGTAACTGGCGACCGGGCCTGTAACTGGCGACATGACTTAGTAGTGCTCTCATAACAGGTAACTGACGACCGGACCGGTAACTGGCGACCGGATTTAATCATGATAGTAAAGTGACCACAAGCTGTTGGAAACTAAATTCTGGAGTTTGACAAAAACATAAATCAATCGATTAAATCATCTAATACGCGAAAGCAAATTCGGCAGCTGATTCGGCAGCTGGACTTATCAACTGAAATCAGTTAACACAAACTGATCAGTTGAGAACTGATCAGTTAAAACATTCAGCCGAAAATATTAAAATCTCTCAACTGAAGATACCTCGGGAAAGATCATATCAGCAACTGAATATGGAAAGTCGCACCTCGATCACTACAACATAGAACAATGTGTTTCGGCTATTGCATTTAAGACGCCGTATCACAATCAATGAAGAGAACATTGCCCAAAGGAATATTGAAGAAGCAATCAACGGATACATAAATTCAAAGTTACCGTTGAAAGACAAGTCTATAAATATGACAAAAGAGCAGTTGAAGAACAACAACGATCTATCAATTTCAAACTTGCTATTACTCTGTCAAAATCTCAGTTCACTCTTATTAGACTTATTCGTAGCAATCAAGGCTACAAGTTGAGCAAACTAGCACTCTGTAATATTGATAATTCAACAAGTGCTAAAGTTCAGTTGCTTACAGAGATCATTGTATTATACTAAGAGTTTCATTTTAGGCAATAGATAAGTCCTAACTGAAGTGGGTCTGTACAAGTGTTGTACTCGATCAAAGTCTTTTAGTGAATATCCTATCCTTGAGATAGAAGGGGTGACGTAGGAGTTATTCAAATATTCGAATATCCAGAAACATATTGTGTTGTCTTTACTGCAGCCTTTCATTTTCAGTTAGATATTCTATCTTTCAATCAGTTTATTTTCCGCAACTGCTTATTCAGTTTAACTGATTGTTATTGACCGACGGGATATTTAGTTCAGTTTGTAATAAAACTGAACTATCTTTTTCAAAGAACTTTTATATTCATAGAAGTGTTTATTCAACCCCCCTTCTAAACACTCCTTAGTCAATAACCGATCCTATCAAGTTGTATCAGAGCAAGGCATATCCTATCAAAGACTATCTATACTCAATCTGATCACTATGTCCTCATTCATTAAGATTCCTATGTTCTCCAGAGAAGATTTCGATGATTGGAAAATAAGAATGCAGGCTCATCTAGCTGCACAAGACCATGACATGTGGTACGTTATAACCGATGGACCCATGAATATTTTGAAAGCAAACATAGCTGTTGCTATTACTGAAGGGGCACCTCACTGAATTGAAAAGCCCAGAGATGAGTGGAATACTGTGGACAAGAGAAAGGCAAATCTAGACAATGTTGCAAAAGACATATTGTATAAGACACTGGACAAAGTAACGTTCAGTAAAATCAAAATGTGCAAAACCGCCAAAGAAATTTGGGAGAAGTTAATTCAACTTTGCGAAGGCAATGAACAAACCAAGGAAAACAAACTTTCAGTTGCTGTGCAGAAGTTCGACAACATCAGAATGAAGATTGGAGAAACAATGCACGAATATGATGAAAGAACCAGCTGTATCATCAACGAACTGAATGCACTTGGAAAAGTGTATACAAATAAAGAAGTAGCGTTGAAAGTAATTAGAGGACTTCCCAAAGAATGGGATGTCAAAACTATGGCAATGAGGGAATCAAAAGATCTGAACAAAGTTGAACTTCATGATTTATTTGCTGACCTGAAAGCATATGAGTTTGAACTTCAAACTCGAGAAGGGGAACCATCTACCCCAGCAGCAACTACTGCCTTGACTGCTGTTAGAAGTGAACCAACTGATTCAGTTGAGAAAGCTGCTGATCAACTGAGAAATGATGCTATGTCACTATTCATTAAGAAATTTGGAAGATTCATGAGGAAAAATCAAGGAAATTTTCAGAAGAATTATCAAAGAAACAACTCTAGAGAAGAGTCTAATGTATGTTACAATTGTGGCAAATCTGGTCACTTTATTGCTAACTGTCTCAAGCCGAAAAAGGACAATCAAGTCTCAACTGAAAGAAAGAAGAAAGTGTATGAGCATAAGAAGAGATCTAAGGACGACAAGAAGCCTTACAGAAAGAAACATGAAGTACTCCTAGCTGAAGATAGCAAAGCCAAATGGGCAGAAACTGACAGCGAAGAGTGAGAACCAGAAAGTTCTTACAGTTCTAGTGAGGATGAAGAAGAAGTAAAATGTCTGATGCCTGATAACATAGAAGATCAATCAAACTATCAGCAGGTATTTGATTTTAGTTCAACTGATTTTACAAGAGAAGAACTCATATCAACTCTTCATGACATGGTCAGTGAGTATCAAAAGCTTGCCTTATCATTTGAAAAAATCAGAGCAAAGCAAGATGATCCCAAAGACAATAAGACAAAAACTGATGAATCAGTTGATATGTTGAGTCTGAAAAGGGAGATTGCTGAACTCAGAAATGAAAGAAGCAGGGATCAATTAATGATTCAAAAATTGTTGCTTGAAAATTCAAAGCACAATGAGCTTATTCAGGCTTGGAACAAATCATCTAAAGCTTTAACTAATATACAGAATTCTCATAAATCAGTTGAAGATAAAACTGGTTTAGGATTCTGTAGTAAAGATGATTCGTCTTCCCAAGATACTCAACCAAAACTGAATATGAACAAAGGGAAATATATTCACTTTGTAAAATCAGTTATGGTACAAGAACAAGCAGAGTCGAGTAAACTGATTGTACAGCCATCTCAGAATATTAATAAAGGAAAGAGATGTGGGATTGGCTATAATCCAAAAAGTAAGACTGACTCTTGGAGTCAGCAACTAAAAACTCTTAGCAGAAAATATTCAAATGGCTACTCAAACTACTACAACAGTAAGCCAGTTCAGAAAAGATATCGGTTGAACAATCAGTTGAAAAAGGGCAAAATACATGTTGTATCATCCACACACCATACACCAAGCACAAACAGACAAGGAAGGATCATATGGAATACAGCAACAGGACGGTCAGTTAGACTGATTCAAGTTTGGATTCCTAAAGGACTAATCAACTTTGGACCCAAATAAAAAAAAAAGGGTACCAAAATCTTATTTTGTGTTTAATTGCAGAAAATAGGTACAAGCATTGGATCAATATGGTATTTGGACAGTGGATGTTCACGACATATGACAGGAGATTCAAATTTATTAACTCAACTGGTCAAATACACTGGTCCAAACATCAGTTTTGGGGATAACTCCAAAGGTAAAACTGTGGGTAAGGGTAAGCTTATCCATGGTAACTTCACCATTAATGATGTTTTATTAGTCGAGAATCTCAAGTATAATCTGATAAGTATTAGTCAGTTATGCGATAATGGATTCTCAGTTCAGTTTGACAAACACTCCTGTTCAGTCAAAAACTCAACTGAAGAGATTATTCTAACTGGCAAAAAGTGTGGAAACACTTACAAAGTCAGCTGGAATGATCAACCTTATACACCAGTATGCTTTATTGCATCTAAATCATCTCAAAACTGTTTGTGGCATAAAAGGTTAAATCATTTAAATTTTAAATCCCTTGCCTATCTGAGTAAGCATGAACTTGTAACTGGTTTGCCCAAAATAAATTTTTCAAAAGAAAAACTTTGCTCAGCATGTCAGTATGGAAAACAAGTACGATCCTCTTTAAAAAACAAAGGCTGTAAATCTTCATCCCGATGCTTAGAATTATTGCACATGGATCTCTTTGGTCCAATACCAGTCATGAGCTTAGGGGGAATGAAATACACCTTGGTGGTCGTAGATGACTTTTCAAGATTTACTTGAGTTATATTTCTCAAATCCAAAGACCATATGACTTCACAACTGATTAAACTCTTCAAAAGACTTTTAAATGAAAAATCAGTTGGATTTGATCGAATCAGATCTGATCGAGGAACTGAATTCATCAATCAAACACTTTCAAGCTTTTTAGAAAATACTGGAATCAAGCATGAGCTCTCAGCAGCAAGAACACCTCAGCAAAACGGTGTAGCTGAGAGAAGAAATCGGACTCTTAAAGAAGCTGCTAGAACAGTGCTTGCTGATTCTGGTATTTCTCAAAGATTTTGGGCAGAAGCAGTAAACACTGCATGCTATACTCAGAACAGATCGATGATTAATAAGAACCACATGAAAACACCATATGAGATCTGGCATGGAAGAAAAAGCATAATCACTTACTTCAAAATATTTGGCTGTAAATGCTTCATTCATGATAATGGTAAAAATTATTTAAAGGCTTTTGATGCAAGATCTGCAGAAGGAATTTTCCTTGGATATTCATCAGTTAGCATAGCTTACAGAGTATTTAATAAGAAAACCTTAAATGTTGAAGAATCTGCACATGTTGATTTTGATGAAACGGCACTAATTGATAAGCCAACTGATCAAGTTGAGTAGCTGATCAATTTACAGATATCAGTCTGGAAGATGATGACTCAGACGAAAGTCGTAATAATCAAAATATCCTTCATACATCTGAACCTGAGATATTGGATCAACCAGCTGAATTAGAAGCAAATCTTGACAATCATTTAGTGGAGCAAACTAATGTGAATCAGTTAACAACTGAATTAGCTCCAACTGAAACTGAGAACATTCAGTTACCTAACGAAGAATTTGCTGACAGTGTAGCAACAAATGCTGAACTTAGATGGAAGAAATCACACCCTCCAGAATTGGTAATAGGTAACCCATCTGATCCAGTAAGAACAAGAAATCAGATGCTCAATCTATTTACTCATTCAGCTTTTGTATCTCAATTAGAACCAACAAAAACTGACGAAGCTCTTGCTGATCCAAATTGGATTAATGCAATGCAAGAAGAGCTAAATCAGTTCGTTCATAACAATGTCTGGAACTTAGTTCCAAGACCAGCTTTTAAAACTGTTATAGGAACAAAATGGGTGTACAGAAACAAACTGAATGAAGATGGTTCAGTTGTGCGCAACAAAGCAAGGCTAGTGGCACAAGGATATAGACAAGAAGAAGGAATTGATTATGATGAAACATATGCACCAGTTGCAAGACTGGAGGCAATCAGAATATTTCTTGCCTATGCATCCTTCAAGAACTTTAAAGTCTATCAAATGGATGTGAAAAGTGCATTCCTAAATGGCCAATTACAGGAAGAAGTCTACGTTGAACAACCTCCAGGTTTTGTCGATCATAACTATCCTGATCATGTCTATTATTTGAGCAAAGCGTTATATGGTCTCAAACAAGCTCCAAGAGCTTGGTATGAAACCCTTTCAAAATTCCTAACTGATCATAATTTTTCTGTTGGATCAGTTTTAAAGACTTTGTTTAAATTTTCGAAAAATGATCATATCTTACTTGTTCAAATTTACGTTGATGACATTATTTTTGGGTCAACTAACCCCAAATTGTGCAAGAAATTTTCCAAGTTGATGCAGGATAAGTTCGAGATGAGCATGATGGGTGAGCTGACATTCTTTCTTGGTTTACAAGTGAAGCAACTGGATTCAGGAACATTTATCAGTCAAACCAAATATACCAAGGAATTGCTGAAGAAATTTGACATGGAATCTTGTTCAGCAGCAAGCACTCCAATGAGCTCATCAGTTAAATTAGACACTGATCAAGGGGGAATATCAGTTGAGACGACACTATACAGAGGTTTAATAGGTTCATTATTGTACCTAACTGCTAGTCGCCCTGATATTATGTTTGCTGTATGCATATGTGCAAGAATTCAAGCTAATCCTAAGCAATCACACTTTTCTGCTGCCAAACGTATCTTGAAATATCTTAAAGGCTCGGAAAATGTTGGATTATGGTACTCTAAAGACTCATCTTTCAATTTAGTTGGCTATTCAGATGCAGATTATGCAGGATGCAAGCTTGATCGGAAAAGTACAAGTGGATCATGTCAGTTTCTTGGAGACAAACTGATCTCTTGGTTTAGTAAAAAGCAAACATCCATAGCAACTTCCACAACTGAAGCAGAATATCTTGCTGCTGGAAGCTGCTGTGCCCAATTACTTTGGATTCAGCAACAATTGAAAGATTATGGTGTTGATGCAAAGGAATCACCAATATTCTGTGACAACACGAGTACAATTGCTATTACATACAATCCAGTTCTTCACTCCAGGACTAAGCATATAGATGTCAGACATCATTTCATCAGAGATCATGCACTGAAGAAGAACATCTGATTAGAATACGTCTCAACGGAACAACAAGTAGCAGACATCTTCACAAAACCATTACCATAGGCTAAGTTTTCTTATTTCCGAAATATTCTTGGTTTAATTGATCTATCTTAAGATATTATTAGTAATATAATTTCACTAACAAAATTAAGTGCAAAAAAAAAAAAAAATAAGAACACAACAAATTGAAAATAATATTTCACTAAGAATACCAACGTTCCCAATGTACAGAAGAAATCATAGATCCAACACTATCTAGCCATGTCCTAACCCAATCATTTAACTCATAAATTCGAACTCCAGCAAATGCCCTTGACTTTGAGATCTTATCAACAACATGCCACTCCTTCCATAGCATTGCTTCTAAAAGACATTTGTCTTCAACCAAATCATTAAAACATGCCTAACCTCAACACGAGCAAGGTATTTCAGTGCTCTTGCCTCCTGAGCACGAGTAGGAATGACACCACTATCACTCACCATCTTCAGTTCATAAATCTTTTCCCAGGTTGTCAATACCTTTTGAAAAACATATCTTTCCATTTTTCTTTTGATCTCAGTTAAGCGAGGGGCTGACTGTTCAGTCACATGAACGTGAGTGCTACTGCATGCATCAGAATCAGACATGTTGAAATACTTTTGAACTGATGTGGAATCACATTTTTATCACTATCATCTCATTTATAAGAAAAAGGTGTTGAAGAAGTTGAAGAATCACAATTCAATTAAAGCGTCTCTCACATTTACCGAGGACATTTAAGATATCAGTTGATCATTGTCAACTGATAACAGTTTGAATTTTATTAGTTGTTTCATTATTAACTTATGAAAATAAGTTTTTTTTTTTTCAGTTCATTTGTTAACTTATCAAAACTGATGACTGTTAGCATTTCATTATATCATATAACAAATAATTGTGTGAAGAAATAAAACAAAACGATGCAATAAATATTTTATTCATCCATAAATATTTGAAAGGATTACATTATCATAAGTTTCCTTCACACTAGCTATCTACATATTCATCCAAACAGCTAGTGCTGAGGACGAAGATTTGCAGAAACTATGTGAAGAAGCAATGCTGTTAAGAGTCTCCAAATCCTTGCGCAGCATCAGCTCATAGAGATGGCCTTCTTTGAAGGCATCCACCTCTGCAGAAATCTTTAAGTGCTCTCGCACTTCTCTCAGTTGGGCCATCCGCCTGAACGAAGTAACCCTTCCTGAGTTATACAGGAGCTCGAGCTCCAGTAATTCTTCCCAGTAAGGAAGACTAGCATTGTAGTAGCCCGAATTCCAAATTGGGTAATTAACGGAGTAATGGTGATTAAGAAGGTTTAATGTGTAATTTTGACCGAGTCATGATCGGACGGACCGAAGATGGTTCGGAAGCACCGAAGAGTTCGGAAGGTCCGAAGTGGGTTCGGTGGATCCGATCATGAGGTGTCAAGAGCAGCTGGACACGTGCATGTTCGGACGGTCCGAAGTGTATGATCGGAGGATCCGATCATGAGCTGTCAAGAGCCAATGGACACGTAGCGTTCGGACGTTCCGAAGTGTTGTTCGGAGGATCCGAACATGGCCTATAAATAGTGCTCGGATTTCTCATTTTTGACTTGCCAATTTCTTGAGTTTTCTCTCATTTTGGAGAGTTTGGAAGGTTTCTAGGGTTAGTTGTTGGTCGAGCGATAGCCAAGAGCTGCCAGGAGTAGTAGCGTAGCGGCGCCTGAGTTACGAGGCAATCGACATCAAAGGGCTGTCGACGGACGAAGGTAAACCCTAAACCTTTGGTAGTACTAGGGAGTACTGGTTTTGCTAGTCGAGCATGGTAGTATTGATTGAGTATGCTTTTGATGCGTAGGCTTGTGCTAGACCTGTTTAGCGGTGTTGCGTAAGGCTAGGCTTGCTGTGATAGAGGTACGAAAGTACTATCCGAGATATCCTGGTTGAGTATACATTCATATATGTGTTGCATGAGTATTTGCTGCATTGTTATATGTCATATGATGCATGCTATTATGTCACGTTTATTACTGCACGTTGCATTTCATGTTGAGCCGTATTCTCTTTTGAGATAGCCTTTACTGTTGAGCTGTATCTCTTTCGAGATAAGCTATATCTTGGGGCCGCTCAGTCCTGTCTTGTGGACGCATGGACACCGAGAGTACACAGTGGCCGACGGGTCGGGAGGGCTTCGGTGGTCCGGGACATTTTAGGTCCACGTCTGTCTTGTAGTGGATGCAGTGACCCAGAGGTGTACCGCGCGGCACTATCCACTTGGCGCCTCTAGACTGAGCATTGTTGAGATCCTTTTGTGACTCCTGTTTCTTGACTACCCCGGTATCATGATCATAGCATGTGCATTTCATATAGGTCTGTATACTCATACTTTTGTACTGGGCGTTCTTATCGCTCACGTCCTCGGTTTTGTTTATTCTTGGACACCCCATTCCCACGGGGCAGGCCTCAGGTTGGACAGCTCAGGAGGAGCAGGAGGAGGACGTGAGTATCTGGTTGGTTTAGTTTATCGGTATTGTTTTGATTCGATATGGTTGTACTGGATATTTCATTTTGAGTTAGTCTAGACTTCGATTTCGATTGGGTTGTATAACCATTATTTTGTTGACTATTTCCGCTGTTATCTCTGATTATTGTTAATTAGGTTAATTGCATGCTTAGTTCTTGCCTAGTAGGTGATTCTGGAACGGGTCACTACATTTATGGTATCAGAGCATGCGTACGATTTTGGGATATAGATTTCTGTTTTGGGATTTCCGTTGACCAATTTACTAGTTTCCCCATTCTATGTTGTAGAGATGGCTGACCACTTTGGTGACGGGAGTAGTCAGGGGAGTGTAGGTCGATGGGGTGATCAGGACGATAGTAGGCGTCATCGTGACCGTGAACATCGTCATCGTCGGGATGGTCCTAGGCGTTTTGATTTGCATCGTTTTATTCAGATGGGGCCTAAGCCTTTAGTTGGTGGTGAGACTCCCGATGATGCTGAGGATTGGTTAGAGCGCATGGAGAGTTGTTTCGTTTTGTTCATTCTCTAAGCCTGATTTCGAGGACGAAATCTTTTAAGGGGGGGAGAATGTAGTAGCCCGAATTCCAAATTGGGTAATTAACGGAGTAATGGTGATTAAGAAGGTTTAATGTGTAATTTTGACCGAGTCATGATCGGACGGACCGAAGATGGTTCGGAAGCACCGAAGAGTTCGGAAGGTCCGAAGTGGGTTCGGTGGATCCGATCATGAGGTGTCAAGAGCAGCTGGACACGTGCATGTTCGGACGGTCCGAAGTGTATGATCGGAGGATCCGATCATGAGCTGTCAAGAGCCAATGGACACGTAGCGTTCGGACGTTCCGAAGTGTTGTTCGGAGGATCCGAACATGGCCTATAAATAGTGCTCGGATTTCTCATTTTTGACTTGCCAATTTCTTGAGTTTTCTCTCATTTTGGAGAGTTTGGAAGGTTTCTAGGGTTAGTTGTTGGTCGAGCGATAGCCAAGAGCTGCCAGGAGTAGTAGCGTAGCGGCGCCTGAGTTACGAGGCAATCGACATCAAAGGGCTGTCGACGGACGAAGGTAAACCCTAAACCTTTGGTAGTACTAGGGAGTACTGGTTTTGCTAGTCGAGCATGGTAGTATTGATTGAGTATGCTTTTGATGCGTAGGCTTGTGCTAGACCTGTTTAGCGGTGTTGCGTAAGGCTAGGCTTGCTGTGATAGAGGTACGAAAGTACTATCCGAGATATCCTGGTTGAGTATACATTCATATATGTGTTGCATGAGTATTTGCTGCATTGTTATATGTCATATGATGCATGCTATTATGTCACGTTTATTACTGCACGTTGCATTTCATGTTGAGCCGTATTCTCTTTTGAGATAGCCTTTACTGTTGAGCTGTATCTCTTTCGAGATAAGCTATATCTTGGGGCCGCTCAGTCCTGTCTTGTGGACGCATGGACACCGAGAGTACACAGTGGCCGACGGGTCGGGAGGGCTTCGGTGGTCCGGGACATTTTAGGTCCACGTCTGTCTTGTAGTGGATGCAGTGACCCAGAGGTGTACCGCGCGGCACTATCCACTTGGCGCCTCTAGACTGAGCATTGTTGAGATCCTTTTGTGACTCCTGTTTCTTGACTACCCCGGTATCATGATCATAGCATGTGCATTTCATATAGGTCTGTATACTCATACTTTTGTACTGGGCGTTCTTATCGCTCACGTCCTCGGTTTTGTTTATTCTTGGACACCCCATTCCCACGGGGCAGGCCTCAGGTTGGACAGCTCAGGAGGAGCAGGAGGAGGACGTGAGTATCTGGTTGGTTTAGTTTATCGGTATTGTTTTGATTCGATATGGTTGTACTGGATATTTCATTTTGAGTTAGTCTAGACTTCGATTTCGATTGGGTTGTATAACCATTATTTTGTTGACTATTTCCGCTGTTATCTCTGATTATTGTTAATTAGGTTAATTGCATGCTTAGTTCTTGCCTAGTAGGTGATTCTGGAACGGGTCACTACATTTATGGTATCAGAGCATGCGTACGATTTTGGGATATAGATTTCTGTTTTGGGATTTCCGTTGACCAATTTACTAGTTTCCCCATTCTATGTTGTAGAGATGGCTGACCACTTTGGTGACGGGAGTAGTCAGGGGAGTGTAGGTCGATGGGGTGATCAGGACGATAGTAGGCGTCATCGTGACCGTGAACATCGTCATCGTCGGGATGGTCCTAGGCGTTTTGATTTGCATCGTTTTATTCAGATGGGGCCTAAGCCTTTAGTTGGTGGTGAGACTCCCGATGATGCTGAGGATTGGTTAGAGCGCATGGAGAGTTGTTTCGTTTTGTTCATTCTCTAAGCCTGATTTCGAGGACGAAATCTTTTAAGGGGGGGAGAATGTAGTAGCCCGAATTCCAAATTGGGTAATTAACGGAGTAATGGTGATTAAGAAGGTTTAATGTGTAATTTTGACCGAGTCATGATCGGACGGACCGAAGATGGTTCGGAAGCACCGAAGAGTTCGGAAGGTCCGAAGTGGGTTCGGTGGATCCGATCATGAGGTGTCAAGAGCAGCTGGACACGTGCATGTTCGGACGGTCCGAAGTGTATGATCGGAGGATCCGATCATGAGCTGTCAAGAGCCAATGGACACGTAGCGTTCGGACGTTCCGAAGTGTTGTTCGGAGGATCCGAACATGGCCTATAAATAGTGCTCGGATTTCTCATTTTTGACTTGCCAATTTCTTGAGTTTTCTCTCATTTTGGAGAGTTTGGAAGGTTTCTAGGGTTAGTTGTTGGTCGAGCGATAGCCAAGAGCTGCCAGGAGTAGTAGCGTAGCGGCGCCTGAGTTACGAGGCAATCGACATCAAAGGGCTGTCGACGGACGAAGGTAAACCCTAAACCTTTGGTAGTACTAGGGAGTACTGGTTTTGCTAGTCGAGCATGGTAGTATTGATTGAGTATGCTTTTGATGCGTAGGCTTGTGCTAGACCTGTTTAGCGGTGTTGCGTAAGGCTAGGCTTGCTGTGATAGAGGTACGAAAGTACTATCCGAGATATCCTGGTTGAGTATACATTCATATATGTGTTGCATGAGTATTTGCTGCATTGTTATATGTCATATGATGCATGCTATTATGTCACGTTTATTACTGCACGTTGCATTTCATGTTGAGCCGTATTCTCTTTTGAGATAGCCTTTACTGTTGAGCTGTATCTCTTTCGAGATAAGCTATATCTTGGGGCCGCTCAGCCCTGTCTTGTGGACGCATGGACACCGAGAGTACACAGTGGCCGACGGGTCGGGAGGGCTTCGGTGGTCCGGGACATTTTAGGTCCACGTCTGTCTTGTAGTGGATGCAGTGACCCAGAGGTGTACCGCGCGGCACTATCCACTTGGCGCCTCTAGACTGAGCATTGTTGAGATCCTTTTGTGACTCCTGTTTCTTGACTACCCCGGTATCATGATCATAGCATGTGCATTTCATATAGGTCTGTATACTCATACTTTTGTACTGGGCGTTCTTATCGCTCACGTCCTCGGTTTTGTTTATTCTTGGACACCCCATTCCCACGGGGCAGGCCTCAGGTTGGACAGCTCAGGAGGAGCAGGAGGAGGACGTGAGTATCTGGTTGGTTTAGTTTATCGGTATTGTTTTGATTCGATATGGTTGTACTGGATATTTCATTTTGAGTTAGTCTAGACTTCGATTTCGATTGGGTTGTATAACCATTATTTTGTTGACTATTTCCGCTGTTATCTCTGATTATTGTTAATTAGGTTAATTGCATGCTTAGTTCTTGCCTAGTAGGTGATTCTGGAACGGGTCACTACAAGCATAGAAAACTTTGTCTTCCATAGCAGCTTTCTGTGCTTCCAGCGAAAAAGGATCAACGTTTGAACTACTTGCTCCTGCCATCTTTGAGTATTTTCTGCTGATGCTTGTGACTAACTTCTCTACTCTTATTTATAGGCCAGGTCAAAGAAGATGAAAGCACACTCCTTTAAAAGACGATTAAAAGCCTTGGGATTTCCTTAATCAAGATTATTTTATTTAATGCATCTATTTAGGGGGAATGAAGGTTTAAGAAGTTAACTGAGAAGACAGTTGTTAGTGAATTCTCAACTGAAAGGAATCAGTTTTCCCTAACTGGTCGTTCAGTTGATTATTCAACTAATCTTCTCATCAAAGTTAAATAATTAAACCTATTATATTCCACATCAAATGACATGACTGTCTGCTAATTCATGATGAATTTCAGTTTATAACGTGTACACATTTTTAACCGCTCATTATTTTACACACAAAATTACAGTACACGTACACATATTTTTACTCAACATTTTACTGGACTGACACGTGTTCGAGAATTCAAACGGTCATAAACATTAGTACTATTTTCCGCTTCATCTCAGTTTTCCTTTACGAGAATTTTATCTTTCTAAAGAACTCTCACTTCTCCTAATTTTTATCTTGAGAAATATCAGAATTTCTAACACTTTCAAATGGCAAACCATATTCCAGCACATCTTTTGAACACCATGGCTATCAACTTCAACTCAATTATGACCATTACAGACGGTGATGTAAAGAAAGTATTTCAGCAACTGGAATCAGCAGGCTTAAAACCCTTTCTGGGTCTCTACGCTCAGGAAATTTATCCCAAAGAGCTTCACGACTTCTATTCAACAGGATTCATCAATTCTGATGAAAACATTGCTGCTACCATCAATAACAAACTAATGATCATCTCTGAAGATTATTTTGGAAATTTGTTTTCACTGCCTTCTGATGGGCTAGCACAAATTTCTGAGAACCAGGCATCGGAAATCGAAGAGATGCAAACTTTACTCTCTGCAGATGGAAGGAAAATCAAAGTTTTCGATCCAAAGAAGGAGTTAAAGCACGAAGTGCAACTGCTGGCAGACATTGTAGCCAAAGGTCTTTTGGCGAAGGCTGGGTCGTTTGCTGCTCTGACTCTGGAAAAGTTTCAACTCATCACCGTAATCATGACTGGACGACGAATCAACTGGAAGCATCTTCTATTCACTATTTTGAAGAACATGTTCTCTTCTGCTAAGCAATCCAAAGGTTTTGCTGTCCAGCTCAGTTATCTGCTGAAAAACCAAGGGTTAATTGCTGATGATTCTGACAGATTAACAAGATTCAAGGTATTCAATGCTAAAAACATTCTACCATCCAAAACCAAATTAGATCTTTCCCCTGAGAAATTCATCAAGATCAAAAAGGAAATTGGGATGGAGCAGGCTGCTCCCAAATCAGTCAAAGTTGCCAAGAACTTGACAAAGAAGAAAGAGTCAAAACGCAAACTGACTCTCAGTGATTCTGATAGTCAGAAGACTCTACCTCTTCAAATTCTCAAGAAACCAAGGACACTGAAGACCAAATCAATTGATCATGTTAAACCCACATCCACTGATCAGGTAATGGATACAGGAACTCAACAGCCAATCCAGGATGTTTTCTCAAAGGAAGTTTCAGTTGCATCCTTAACCGAGGATCAGTTACCGTTATCCTCATTACTGCCAAACATCACTGCATCCAGCAAATCATCAAAACTTCCAGGGGTCAAAGCACCACTGATTAGTATCTCACCTTACTCTTCTTTACCACTTGCCAGACCCACCGGAATAATATTCAGAGAAAATATTGACGCAACTACATCAGGATTAACTATTCCACACATTTTAAGTGACTCTAAGGGCAAGAGTAAACTTCAAGAAGAACCCAGGCCCTCAAATGCAATTCAGACTCATATTGACCTTATCTGGCAAGAAGTCAATACATTTGCAGCAGAGAAGCACCAAGTTTTTGTGAAATGGGTCAATTTCAGATTTAATGTTTTTGCTAAGGAACTGCGCAATAAATCAAAGTTGAAAAGATTTATTGATCTAGAACGATTAGTGCTCAAAACAGTTAAGGCCTCCTCTATTCAGCAAGCTTTGCAAAGGAAGAAATATTTCTTTAACTTACATCGGGAACAAAAGTTGCAGCAAATAGTTGCTGAACTCAGGCAAAACTTTAATCCCCTTAGTCCAACTGCATTCAACGACAAAGCAGTATATGCTCAATTGGAAACAGATCTGATAACACTACAAGCAGAAATTAAAGACTGGGAAATGGGTCAAGAGCTGATCATCCCAGAGATGTCTAAAAAAATTGCTGAAGAAGTTCCAGCTGATCATTCAGTTGGAAACCCAGTCACGGATCTTGCTGATTCTTCATCTCAACCAAAAGGTATTTCATCAATTGCTCCATCTTCATCCGACACAGCACCTACAACTAATATTCCTAAGATGTATTCTGAGGCTGAGCTGAAATTTGGAAACATTGATGAAGTTATTCAGTCAGTTGTTCAGGAATTTTCCACAGTTGATCACTCTGCTGATCAAATCAATCCGGAGGTCACTATTGAATCTGTAATACCTGATCTATCTACTGATCCGGTTCACCCCACTAATGAGCCAGACACTTTAATCAATCATCCTGAAGAGGCACCAACTTCAGTGCTTTTATCATCTGCTGAACAGAACCCTTCTTCATCACCTCAGGATTTAGATGAAATCACTGCTGATGATATTCCAATTCAAGGAGAAATAACTGAAACTGATATTTCAGTTCAAAATGTTATTGAATCAGTCTCAACTGATCAAACTTTGGTCATTTTTGAGCACATCTCTAAAGAACCAGGAACATCTTATCAGTCTCCTCCTTCATCTTCTTCAGATGTTGCACTTATCTTGGAAGAAGTTCAGCACCTACAGAATAATATGGAGCAAATGATCTCTACCATCTCCAAAATTCAGAACACACAACTATCTCACACTCTAAAGCTGGACCATTCACATGCATCCAACTTAGAGAAAATGAATAAACTTCAAGCCAATATGGACTCTCTTATCCAAACTGTAACAGATATGAAGAAGGGACTCATCAACTCTTTCTCTACAAATCAGGATGTACACAGTCAAAGAATTTGGCGACTGGAAACCTCTGTTTCAAAGAAGATAGAATTACTGCAGACTTATTTCACCACTATGGCCACAAGTATCTCCTCAGATGTAAAACTTCTATCCATCGATGTTAGAAAGCTCTCAGACAGAATGGAGGTATTTGACAAAAAGGGGGAAAGCAGCTGAAGCAACTGATATCATTTGTCCAGTTATTTTATGATTCAGTTGTGCTGAATAATTAGTTGAAGAATTAATCAGATTATTATTATCAACTGATATCATTTTCTCAGACTTTATATTATCTACAAGGAACCCAGCTATTCTATGATTCAGTTGCGTAATCTATTATCAACAAAGAGCTGAGTTAAATCTCTTGGTTTTGTCAAACACCATAAAGGGGGAAATTGTTGGAAACTAAATTCTGGAGTTTGACAAAAACATAAATCAATCGATTAAATCATCTAATACGCGAAAGCAAATTCGGCAGCTGATTCGGCAGCTGGATTTATCAACTGAAATCAGTTAACACAAACTGATCAGTTGAGAACTGATCAGTTAAAACATTCAGCCGAAAATATTAAAATCTCTCAACTGAAGATACCTCGGGAAAGATCATATCAGCAACTGAATATGGAAAGTCGCACCTCGATCACTACAACATAGAACAATGTGTTTCGGCTATTGCATTTAAGACGCCGTATCACAATCAATGAAGAGAACATTGCCCAAAGGAATATTGAAGAAGCAATCAACGGATACATAAATTCAAAGTTACCGTTGAAAGACAAGTCTATAAATATGACAAAAGAGCAGTTGAAGAACAACAACGATTTATCAATTTCAAACTTGCTATTACTCTGTCAAAATCTCAGTTCACTCTTATTAGACTTATTCGTAGCAATCAAGGCTACAAGTTGAGCAAACTAGCACTCTGTAATATTGATAATTCAACAAGTGCTAAAGTTCAGTTACTTACAGAGATCATTGTATTATACTAAGAGTTTCATTTTAGGCAATAGATAAGTCCTAACTGAAGTGGGTCTGTACAAGTGTTGTACTCGATCAAACTCTTTTAGTGAATATCCTATCCTTGAGATAGAAGGGGTGACGTAGGAGTTATTCAAATCTCCGAAAATCCAGAAACATATTGTGTTGTCTTTACTGCAGCCTTTCATTTTCAGTTAGATATTCTATCTTTCAATCATTTTATTTTCCGCAACTGCTTATTCAGTTTAACTGATTGTTATTGACCGACGGGATATTTAGTTCAGTTTGTAATAAAACTGAACTATCTTTTTCAAAGAACTTTTATATTCATAGAAGTGTTTA
Source organism: Primulina eburnea (assembly GCF_022965805.1). Taxonomy (NCBI): domain Eukaryota; kingdom Viridiplantae; phylum Streptophyta; class Magnoliopsida; order Lamiales; family Gesneriaceae; genus Primulina; species Primulina eburnea. The sequence continues at coordinate 20,743,148 of NC_133109.1, read as the reverse complement.
TTCAACCCCCCCTTCTAAACACTCCTTAGTCAATAACCGATCCTATCACAAGCCATATCGCATAAATCTCAAAATTTGTATTTTATGCACGTAATATAGTGAAATAACTGAATTAAATATCCTGTACCCATTTACTGATTGGATTGGATCGCTCCCAGGCTCGCTGCAACCTAAATATGCCATGAAAAATATGCAATAGATTTATGGGACCAAACTATGCAATAACCTTAAAAAATGTGACAATTACGCCTACCGGCTTCGTATTTAATCATGACTCCAAACCAACCCGAACCAACACTGAAACATCATGCATTCATGATAAAAATACGCCTAAAATGATAAAATAATGCTCCTAAAATGGTGAGGGCCGAAATCTAGGTGAATGGAGGCCAAAACTTGAAACACTCTTTCGAGAGTCAATTTGGCACATCGCACTGTAAATTCTTGTACGACCTCAAAAATGATCCGAATGACAAACGGTAAAAAACATTACCTTCCCAACTCAATGAGGCACTGTCCAGTCCAAGGCCATAGGCTAAAAGCCAACCGAGAACTCGAACAAGCCACCGAACCGACGCAGCAAGCAGCTGTCCAGAAATTCCAGCAGCTGCGCTTGGGTTGCTTGTGTCGTTTGCGATGCTAATGGCCATTTGTGCTTCGCTTGCTGTCTCATCTCGTTCCAGTGGCCATTTGATTGACCATGGCACGATCTAGACATCTTGGGGTATGGTATGAACCGTGGCTAAGGGCCATAGGCCAACAAAGATCCACACCAAACCACCAAAACCGAACCATACATGCTGTAAAATGAAGAGGGGCGAAAGGGTGCAGGGCTTTTCTTTGAGTTTTATTTAAAAACCGATTAACCATGGACCAAGCCACCAAAAGGGTGACTTAGTCACGTCTTAAACATGCTAGGGAAGTGATCTAACCAAGGCTATAGGCCCCTAGGCAGCCAAGATCAGAAGCTTCCCTTTTTGACAGCAAGACACAAGAAATCGAGTGCACATGAGCTGTGCTTGGGGAGTTGCTGTCAATTTTCGTTTCCAGCGGGTGAAGGGCTTGAATGAATGGACCATTATGATCCTAACATGTCCTAGTACATGTCTAGATGCAGAATTGGGAGCCTTGAGTCGAACCAATACCTGTAACCATCAACACAAAAGAAATCGTGAAGCTTGAAATGAAAACCGAAATTCTGCACTTTTATTTTTCTGAAAATTCTTGATGGATTTCGGTTTATGGCCATAGAAATCATGATCATGCAATGAAAATAATTGATAATAGGACTTGATTGAAGAGTCAAGGAAGAATATATGCATGCCTAGTTTCGTTTTGAAAGAAAACGAAAGAACGAGACGATCCGGCGCGGAGGAGGTGGAGCATTTTCTTTTCTACCTTTCTTGCTCTATTTTTCTCCTCTCTTCCTAGCTATGGTGCTCACGTTTTTTCTCTCCAAAACACTCTGAATTTCGAGACTAAGGAAGGGATTTGATGGTTAGGGGAGTGAGGGAGATGGGTGCAAAAATATAGGGAAAGAATCAAGACCAAGTCTACCTCTCATTCAAATTTTGAATTGGTTTGATCTAGTCTTTTTGGGGGGAGCATGGCCGAAATTTTCACTTCTAATCTGGACTAGGATAATGCTCATTCATTAATTAATTAAGGTGGATGAAGAATTAAAAGATTAGTATGCTAACTCAACAAAGAATGGGTCAAAGGTGAGTTGGCAAGTCCTTGTTTAATCTACTAAGGGGGGTGGCCGAAATTCTTAAATAAGAATGAAGGGAATTTATTTTCTAACTAATAAATTTATAACCCTTAAAATCCTTACTAATCTTTTAATTAATTTAGTGAACTAACCCCTTAATTAAGGAACTTAAATAAATTTATTTTCTACTCACCTCAAGTAATTAAATTAAATCCTCAAACCTCCTTTTTAACTTAAATGAACTTACTTGCTAGCTAAAATAAACTCTGGAAATGATTTCTGAATCTTAAATTTTTATCTATAAACTCCAACTCCAGTCCGGCCTCACTGAATTAACTGAAATGATAAAAATTAAACTACTACGGAAAATAATTAAATTAAAGAAAGGCATTTAAATACTCATGCAATAAAATAATTTTAATTTAAATACTAGAATTATGCATGGCTTATACGTAGTCCAATTTACGAGTTCTACAAAAACATCAATCAACTAGTATTTAAAATCAAGTGAAACTATCATAAAATGATAACATCAAATGTTTTACCAAATCTAAAAAGCAATAAACGTGAAAAGTAATATCCTCTCAAAAAAGCCCTCAAAAACATAAATAAATAGTCTTAAAAATTTTTTAACGTAAATCATAATCATTAATCATAAGTGCGGGAAAGTATAAGCGCTGGTCCTCGGGTTGTGTGCACCTCCAGTCCAGTCAGGTCAACCATCAAAACCTCCCTCAACCTAACCTGCATCCATAACACCTAAGGAGTCTAATGACTCAACACACCATAATATTTATAACAAATAATACATATAAAAACCACAAGCAACAGTGAAAACACTTTTACGTAAAAATAACATTTTCATGACATGTAAAATAAACCTTAACCTTTTCCTTTTTCTCAAACATAAAATAATGTAAAACCTTTTATCATGATCATAAACATTTTCCTTTACTTTATTGATGTAACGCCCTTGACTGATTTCATAAAATAATAGTAGAATTTTTCTAAAATTTACTTGAAGGAAAGAAGGATTTAAAAATTTTCTTGACTTAAATACATTTTCAATATATACAATAAAAAGTATATATACATGATCAAATAAGTGTTGCATCAAAATACAAAATATCATTTTTGATCATGTCAAAATGCTAACAAAATATCTTTCTTCCTTCCATCTTTTATACATACGACCTCGGCTCCAATCAACGTCCCGGCTCGTCACTCTTATCTGCATCACATGAATATAACTGGAATGAGTATAAAACTCAGCAAGTAGAACTCTTACATAACAATCTACATATATCATACTCAGTAAAACATGGCTTTGAAATCATTAAATACCATCCAACTCTTAAAACAAGAATAACATAGTTTAACATAACAATAATGATGATATTTCTCTTTTCTATGGTGGATTGATATCTAAATAGTATCTCTGTCTCTGTACCTATATCCCATCGATATAAATCGATTACTCTGTTGGGATATAAGTCTATGGTCGTTGATCAAATAATTGCATGCAATCTCTGACTATCTATTTATCAATCCAATAAATCATTTGAACTTTCTCATGGACATTAAAACAAAAACTTTGAATACTCTTTTATTTGGCATTCCCTTTTACACAATTGAGACATATAAAAGCCTCTCATATACAACAAAGTTTATCCATATATAACATGAATCAAATGGAAGGGAATAAAATGTTAAAACTATTGAAATACAATACATATACTTAATGTGAGCACAAGGAATGAATTCCACTTACAACCAATAGAAAGCTTGATTCTAATCTCTTGGTAGAAATACTACAACAATAAACCATGAATTGAACCATCAACAATTTAATAATTCAACAATCATACTATAAAACCCATAAAACCAACATAATCATGCATTCAATAATTTCCCCAACATCATACTTCAGAAATAACTAACACCACAAGCTTACCTTAGCTCCTTAAACCCAAAATGATCTTTGCTTTTACTTCAATAACCCAACAAGAAGCTTGAATCAAAGGAACAAATTATAGGAACGAGAACCCTAGTTCTCCTTTGAGCTGAAAACCGAGAATAATGGAGAAGAAATGAGGAAATGAGGGCAAACTCTAGTATTTAATCACTTAAAACTCCAAAACACGACTTCACTGTTCATCGACTGCGGGTGCACTAGCCCTTGCACCGCGGGTGCATTGCCTCTTCGACCGCGGGTGCGTTTTTGCTTCTGTCCAACCACCACGGGTGCGGTGTCTTTTCCAGCACGGGTGCAGCGTCTCCTGAAGCCAACAATACACTTTGCAACTAAAAATCGAATCACAGCGTCGCTTCTCCTCATAATTCGGCAACACTCCCAACATGAAAGTTGCACCTCTATGTCTTATCTAACCACTCCAATTGGCCTCATACCAATTGGCTCAACATACAAATTACCATGAATTTAATCGTAACAACGCTACAATACAACTACACATCATCTAAAATAAACAATACTATAAACCATAATTCACAACTCTTAACATCAAAACTATACTTAAACTTGACCAAATAGTCCATAAACATATGAAATCTTAAACCGTGCCGTTCACTAGGTTTGGATATTACAATCTCCCCTCCTCAAAGAAATTTGGTCCCCGAAATTGACGTCGCTGCGAAAATAATTCAGGATACTTTTCTTTCATCTCATCTTCTGGTTCCCACGTGGCTTCTTCAATCAATTGATTTCTCCAAAAGACTTTAACAATGCCGATCTCTTTGTTTATCAATACTTTAACTTTGTGATCCAGAACCTGGACTGGAATCTCTTGATACGTCAAATTCGGCATCAAATCCAATGGCTCGTGACGAAGAACATTGGAAGGATTCGCAATATACTTCCTGAGCATGGAGACATAAAAAAACATTATGAACTCTATCAAGATCTGGCGGTAGGGCTAACCTGTAAGCTCGATCACCGACTCTGTCCAAAATCTCAAATGAGCCAATGAATCTTGGACTCAACTTTCCCTTTTTGCCAAACCGCATCACACCTTTAAGAGGTGCAATCTTCAAGAACACGTGATCGCCAACCTAAAATTGCAACGGCCTTCGCTTTACATCAGCATAACACTTCTGCCTTGACTGTGCTGTCTTCATCCTTTCTTTAATAACAACATCAACATCAGCTGTCTGTTGGATCAACTCTGGACCCAACATCTTTTTCTCACCAATCTCGTCCCAATATAATGGAGATCTACATTTGCTGCCATAAAGTGCTTCATACGGCGCCATGCCAATCGTCGCTTGGTAGTTATTATTGTATGTTAACTCAATAAGAGGCAATTTAGAATCCCAACTACCAGGATAGTCGATAGTACAAACTCTGTGTGGGGACCCGGATGCTAATCAAGTTCTTAATCATTATTGGGACTAATTAATCAATCATAAAATAGGGTCTAAATTTTTTTAAAATACAAAGCGGAAACGTAATGTAATTTACTCAAATTACATATTAAACATGAACATACAAATCTTGCGTTATCTACAAGAATTCAACTAGGTTCAACTACATATCAGTGCTGAATCCTATGTTGCTTCGAAGCCCGGATCTCCACGCTATCTAATATTCTCTCATCCTCTTCTTGACCCTGATCCAGCCCCACCTGTCGTCATGCACACATACAAAACAAGACAACAGCCGGATAACTCCGGTGAGATATAAATATCCCAGTATAAACAATGTAAACATGCAGTCATATAAAAGCATATACGAAAGCATATAAGAATTATTCATAACATGTCTCAAATCAGAAACATAAATCCATATCAAACATTCAACAATCATGAATGGTATAAACAATGTAAATCAACATGTCATATCAGACTCAACTCAATCGACGCGTCGTCTCAGACTCTTTCCACTGACGCGTCATCTCAGACTCGACTCAACTCTAACCTAGGGATCCCGATGTCTGGATATAGTTAATTATATCGAATCTCAGTCGATAGGAATGAATCAATTCCTAAACGGCATCGATATAATTAATATCTCCAGTGTCTGGGCGAATCAGCCGCAGAATTGACGACTCAGTCAATAACCCGACGAATCAGCCGGTAATTAGGCGAATCAGCCAACAACCAGACAACTCAGCCTGTAAGTAAGCGAATCAGCGTAAGTTTAGACGAATCAGTCCATAACCAGACGAATCAGCCGGTGACTAGGCGAATCAGCCTATGACTCAACGACTCAGTAATCAATACATGCATTCAGTATCTAAACAAATCAATCGATGACTAGCGAATCAGCAGTCATTACATGCAGTGGCTATAAATCAATAGACTACAATCATAAATCTCATCAATTGCAAATATCAATGCAATAATTGAAAGTATGTGATTTAGGGAGACTCGAGTCAAACCTCACTCCAGTTGTGCAATCCCAACTCAACATTAATTTATACCTTTCTTTCTGATACTCTGACTCGGTCACAGTCTTGAACTCCAAGCCTGTCAATACTCAGTCTGACAATAATGATATCGAGAGTACCGTATCAATACACCACTCAATCAATACTGGATATAATCAGAATTAAATCAAATTCTGTTTCAACAACCTAAAGACAAAATCTCAATATATCCAGTCATGTCATATCAATCAGATATCACTTCCAATATCTCATAATCGATGATAATTACATTCTGATATCAAGTCGACTCCAAAACTATTCCGAAAATCATAACAATTCCATAATCAGTCCGTTTCTTAATCTGACTTCGATTCTATAATGTCTAATATGTCAAGAACAACATATATGAGTTCCATTCAATTCTGACAATATCATAATTTCAACGCCTGTCAAAACGTAGTAACACTTACGTCCAGTTGTAGCCTACGTTGCTAGGAACTCGATACCGAAGTCGGATTCAAAATCAGACGGACGGATTTCTCGCAAAAGGCGTAAGGATTTTCTTCTTTCTTCTTCAGACCCTTTTTCAGATTGTCTAATGCTTTTTCGAAGGGATTCCATGCTATATATATATCAGTGCATGCATATAATGAGGTGTCCTCATTTTCGCACAACACGTCGCACCGCGGGTGCGGTAGGTGTAAGACCGCGGGTGCGCTCAAGCTTCGGCAATCTTATCTATTCTTAAATTGCACGACCGCGGGTGCAGTCTTGTTGGCACCGCGGGTGCGGTCCTGCACCGCGGGTGCGGTCTTGTTCGCACCGCGGGTGCGGTCCTGCTTCGATAAAACTGACCAAGTTTCTGTCCATGCACCGCGGGTGCGGTACATGCAAGGCCGCAGGTGCGGTGTTGCGTCGGCAACATACTCTGAAATTCAAAATAAATGGCCACACATTATCTTAAATCGTGTCTCAGTTGGCCCTTTCGTAATCACGTTAAATTATAAATCAATAATCCTTGATTAACCGTGATAATTTCTCGGGCATTACATTTCTCCCCTTCTTAGATCTGAGTTCATCCTCGAACTCATAAGTAATCAATTCAGATATGTCAGAAGATATGTATATAGAGTTTAAATCAGAAACTCATCTCAATAAATCTGTTCTGAGATCTCAATCTTATATCAAATTCTATTTCTACAAATAGTTCTGATAAAGTCAATCTCGCAATACTGGTTATACAACATCTGTATATACTCATCTCACAGTTCGTAACAGCTCAACACCATCAACTGTTATTAAGTCAGTTTATCTCAATCCGAGATATATTCGATCTTTAATCTCAGTTACCAACAGTCATTGTCCGACGTTGGCCTATTCAGTCTGATTATCATGAGCTATTTTCATTTTCTTCTGAATTAGCTTCATCTTTTCCGTCATATCTCTGATCATGTCAGGTCGAATCTCAGGAACCTTAGAGATATCATTTCAATAAAAAGGGAATCTGTACTTCTTAATGTACAACGTGTCTAATAGTGTCATTCCCATACTCATTTAATATCTGTTGTGGTATAAAAACTCACAACATGGCAATAAATCCTGCCAATTAGTGCTAAATCAAACACTACAACTCTAAGCCTATGTTCTGGAATCTGGATACTCCACTCTGACTGTCCGTCAGATAGTGAATACTATTCAGTATTCAGATATAATCTAGTATCCAACTCTTACTGTATATTCGGTCAAATGTGCAAAATCAACCAAAATCACGGTTTAATATAATCAATTCTCAACACCTCGTGTAATCTAATTACTTTTTTCTGACAAAATCTCAGTTATATATCATCCGTATTCGAGGAAAGTCGTATGTACGGCTTGGAGGGAGATCTTTCTGTACATCTTCATGTACGAGTTAGCACTCGCAGACTAGGTCAGTCTTTCCTTCCTAACTCAATCAATACTCAATTCCGAGAGGAATGTAGTAACTTCATCACGATATCCTTGGAAATGTAATCTCATTTCCATTCAGGAACCGACAAGTTATATAACCAATCTCTTGGTTTGTTTTCTTTCTATCTTTATTTGTCTGTAATTCAGACATTTCAGTCCAAATTCTGCCATATCTAATCTCATCAGTTTCTATCAAAACAGTTTTTTGCTATCAGGATGCTTACTAAATCAAGTATTGCACCTTTCTGACAATTCTGTCATTTCAAATTCAAAATATCGGGCACAAACAAATCTGTTAAAAACATGCAATATAGTATTACTTACCTGATATTTTGATTGATACTCTGTTTTGACTATCGATATTAAGTTCTAAACATTCTAATCAACTTTTTGAGCTTCTAATATTTCAAAATCAGCTCTGGTTCGGACAGTACAATATAATCTCCATTGTATATAATCTGTCTCAAGCACGTATTCAGAATAACATCAATATTCAATCAGATTCAAAACATGCTAAACTCATAAACCGCAACTGTCTGACACTGATGTCAACCTCAGCTGACTAATCACGGTTTAATTCTGTTAAAATCAACGAATATATCATCTTCAGATAGAACACATCCTGAATGCAATCTGTCTCAACCAGGATTTACTATATCAATAGTTTCTAATATCAGTTCAAGACTAAAATCAATCTCTCTGATTGGAATCAGATCTGAAGTCTTATCAGAGAAAACATTAAGAACTTTCTTATCATTGGTAAATCAGCCAATGATAGACTCAACTTCAGTAAATCAACTGAATACATAAGGAGTCACTCTGCTCCTTTCTGTAATAATCGAGTCATAGCTAGTACGAATATCAAAAGAATTCACAATCTAGAATTCTTATCGTACAATAGTCATCTCTTGATCATCTTAGATCTGATTCTCACCATCTTCTGGAATTAATCTATGGTAGCTCTGTACTTGATCAGTATATCAATATCACTAATGCAGTTCCAAAATCATATAACCCCAGTACAATACAAGTTACCACACGATCTAACTTAATCTCATTCTCATTCTACTGTAGTATACAAGATCTAACAGAAATCGCTGATACAAGATCTTTTCCCCCAAAAAAAAAGAAACAAATACTACAGTACATAGGGACTCAACAGGGCAAATCTCTCAGAAATAAATGTATGTGAAGCACCGGTATCCCTCAATACATATGTAGGATAATCAAACAAATCAGTTACCTGCAACATCATCATCTGGTGCTTCCTGAGCCTGCTCCTCGGTCAAAGCAAATACTCTGGCCTGCTGTCTAGGAGGCTGGCCAACTGTCTGGCTTCCACCTGGCCTCTGCTGTGATTGAGATGGTGCTGGCTGAAATGAAGGAACGACAGCTGATCGTATACTCCACTGTGCCGCTGGTCCAGATGGTTCAGCTCCCTGGGATCTTTGGGAACCCCTCTGTGGACATACTCTGGCAAAATGTCCCTGTTGTTTGCAGAAGTATCAACTACCAAGTACTCCTTGGCATTGCTCAGTGGAATGTCCCCCTCCACAATTTCCGCAGTAAACGCCGGTATAACTCTGCTGAGAACCACTGGAGCTAGAAGAACTTCCGCCAGACTTCTTAAATTTCTTTCCTCTAGCCTTTAGAAAATCTTTCTTTCCACTACTGCTACTACCACCCTCGAATCGGGGAAGTGGTTGCTGTGGTCTCGACACTGGAGGAACAAATTCAGCTCCACTTTGCCTTATCAGGCCCGCTTCAGCGCCCTTTGCTCTATTCATGGCATCAGCAAAGTTATTGGGTCGCCCTGTGTTCACCAATGTAAATATATCGGGATTCAAGCCATTGATGAACTGATCGGCAACGGCTTCGTCGTTTCCAGCCACATGTGGAGCAAACTTCAACAAGGTAGAGAATTTGGTCACATATTCTTCAATGTTCAGTTGACCCTGTCTCAAATTGGCAAACTCCGCCCCCTTGTCTTTTCTGTACGATATTGGGAAAAATCTCTGATAAAATTCAGTTTTAAATACATCTCAAGTAATAATCGTACCTCGCTGCTCCAAGGCCCTCTTCATTGTTACCCACCAGCTTTGTGCAACATCAAGCAACTGGTGCCCAATCAATTTAATCTGGCGCTCATCACTGTACTCCAGTGAATCAAACAGCAACTCAATGCTACCTAACCAACTCTCACACTCGACTGATGTCTCAGTACCTTTCAGAGTGGGTGGTTTGAATGACTGAAACCTCTTCAGCAAGGTTTCCATTGGAGTCGGTGTTACATCAATTGGAGGATTCGATGTACTACCCTGTTCTGGAATTCGTCTAGGAGGCATATCTGAAACTCAAAAGGATTAGTAACTCAATCCAACAAACCTGTTTCAATTCAGTCCCTCCTACGATCATCTTACTGCTGATCGAGAATCAATTCAGATTCGTTCCCAATAATACATATTAAAAAATCAAATCAGATAAATCAAGTAACATGTATTATATAAAGCAGTACGACATGCTAGCATTCAAAAGCAGGAAAGAAAACCTCAATCTACCCCGCTCACTAGCCTCTTCTATCTCAATCTAAAAAACTCTAGGTTCTAGACCAATAGCTCTGATACCACCTGTTGTGGGGACCCGGACGCTAATCAAGTTCTTAATCATTATTGGGACTAATTAATCAATCATAAAACAGGGTCTAAATTTTTTTTAAAATACAAAGCGGAAACGTAATGTAATTTACTCAAATTACATATTAAACATGAACATACAAATCTTGCGTTATCTACAAGAATTCAACTAGGTTCAACTACATATCAGTGCTGAATCCTATGTTGCTTCGAAGCCCGGATCTCCACGCTATCTAATATTCTCTCATCCTCTTCTTGACCCTGATCCAGCCCCACCTGTCGTCATGCACACATACAAAACAAGACAACAGCCGGATAACTCCGGTGAGATATAAATATCCCAGTATAAACAATGTAAACATGCAGTCATATAAAAGCATATACGAAAGCATATAAGAATTATTCATAACATGTCTCAAATCAGAAACATAAATCCATATCAAACATTCAATAATCATGAATGGTATAAACAATGTAAATCAACATGTCATATCAGACTCAACTCAATCGACGCGTCGTCTCAGACTCTTTCCACTGACGCGTCATCTCAGACTCGACTCAACTCTAACCTAGGGATCCCGATGTCTGGATATAGGTAATTATATCGAATCTCAGTCGATAGGAATGAATCAATTCCTAAACGGCATCGATATAATTAATATCTCCAGTGTCTCGGCGAATCAGCCGCAGAATTGACGACTCAGTCAATAACCCGACGAATCAGCCGGTAATTAGGCGAATCAGCCAACAACCAGACAACTCAGCCTGTAAGTAAGCGAATCAGCGTAAGTTTAGACGAATCAGTCCATAACCAGACGAATCAGCCGGTGACTAGGCGAATCAGCCTATGACTCAACGACTCAGTAATCAATACATGCATTCAGTATCTAAACAAATCAATTGATGACTAGCGAATCAGCAGTCATTACATGCAGTGGCTATAAATCAATAGACTACAATCATAAATCTCATCAATTGCAAATATCAATGCAATAATGAAAGTATGTGATTTAGGGAGACTCGAGTCAAACCTCACTCGAGTTGTGCAATCCCAACTCAACATTAATTTATACCTTTCTTTCTGATACTCTGACTCGGTCGCAGTCTTGAACTCCAAGCCTGTCAATACTCAGTCTGACAATAATGATATCGAGAGTACCGTATCAATACACCACTCAATCAATACTGGATATAATCAGAATTCAACCAAATTCTGTTTCAACAACCTAACGACATAATCTCAATATATCCAGTCATATCATATCAATCACATATCACTTCCAATATCTCATAATCGATGATAATTACATTCTGATATCAAGTCGACTCCAAAACTATTCCGAAAATCATAACAATTCCATAATCAGTCCGTTTCTTAATCTGAATTCGATTCTATAATGTCTAATATGTCAAGAACAACATATATGAGTTCCATTCAATTATGACAATATCATAATTTCAACGCATGTCAAAACGTAGTAACACTTACGTCCAGTTGTAGCCTACGTTGCTAGGAACTCGATACCGAAGTCGGATTCAAAATCAGACGGACGGATTTCTCGCAAAAGGCGTAAGGATTTTCTTCTTTCTTCTTCAGACCCTTTTTCAGATTGTCTAATGCTTTTTCGAAGGGATTCCATGCTATATATATATAAGTGCATGCATATCATGAGGTGTCCTCATTTTCGCACAACACGTCGCACCGCGGGTGCGGTAGGTGTAAGACCGCGGGTGCGCTCAAGCTTCGGCAATCTTATCTATTCTTAAATTGCACGACCGCGGGTGCGGTCCTGCACCGCGGGTGCGGTCTTTTTCGCACCGCGGGTGCGGTCCTGCTTCGATAAAACTAACCAAGTTTCTGCCCATGCACCGCGGTGCGGTACATGCAAGGCCGCAGGTGCGGTGTTGGTTCGGCAACATACTCTGAAATTCAAAATAAATGGCCACACATTATCTTAACTCGTGTCTCAGTTGGCCCTTTCGTAATCACGTTAAATTATAAATCAATAATCCTTGATTAACCGTGATAATTTCTCGGGCATTACACTCTGAGCATATCCTCCAACATCTGAATAACTCTCTCTGATTGAGCGTCGATCTGAGGATGATATGCTGTACTGAATGCTAACCTTGTACCCAAGGCTCTGTGCAAACTCTTCCAAAACTCTGAAGTAAATCTAGGGTCACGATCAAACACGATCGACACAGGAACACCATGACTGCAATGTCCCAGCAGGTTTCTGGTGTTCGATTTTTGCCTGCTGACAAGTTAGACACTGAGAAATAAACATGGCAATATCCTTCTTCATACCTGGCCACCAATAGAATCTTCGAAGATCATGATACATCTTGGTACTACTTGGATGTATCGAGTATGGCGCTGTATGAGCCTCTGTCAAAACGTCTCGCCGAATATCATTACCAGTAGTAACTCCTATACAGCCTCTGAATGTCATCAAACTATCTTTATTCATCCCAAACTCTGAATTACCTCTCTCTTCTGTTCTTGATCTCATCTCTGTCAACTGTGCATCATAGGCCTGCTCTCTACGGATTATGTCCGTCAATGTAGCCAGAATGACCAACGCTGAAAAGCGAGCGATGGTTCCCGGTACTACCAAAGCTATCTCTTCTCGCTGTAAGTCTAACAACAACGGTTTCTGGATCATAGAACTCAAGGGGGAACTTGACTTACGGCTCAATGCATCCGCTAAAACATTCGCCTTCCCAGGGTGGTAAATAATCGTCACATGATAATCTTTGACAAGCTCTAACCACCGTCTCTGTCGCATATTGAGTTCCTTCTGGGAAAACAAATACTTTAAACTCTTGTGGTCTGTGAAAATTTCACACTTTTCGCCATATAAGTAGTGTCTCCAGATTTTCATGGCGAATACCACTATTGCCAGTTCCAGATCATGCGTAGGATAATTTTTCTCGTTGTCTTTCAACTGACGAGAAGCATAGGCTATAACCTTTCCACGTTGCATCAGCACTGCACCAAGGCCCTTCTTCGACGCATTGGTATAAACAACAAAGTCTTCTTCACCATTGGGCAGTGCAAGCACCGGAGCTGTCGTCAACCTATCTTTCAACTCTTGGAATCCACTTTGGCATTCATTGGACCACTCAAACTTCACAGTCTTCCTCAGCAGATTCGTTAACGGCAGTGCAATTTTGGAAAAATCTGAAATCAAACGACGATAATAACCCGCCAAAACAAGAAAACTACGTACCTCTGATACTGTGGTAGGGATATGCCACTTCTGTATCGCCTCAATTTTCACTAGATCAACAGCTATACCATCCTTCGAGACAATATGACCTAAGAAAGAAATTTGTTCCAACCAGAACTCACATTTCTTCAACTTAGCATACAACTTTTTCTCTCTCAACAACTGAAGAACAACTTTGAGGTGCTCTGCATGAAGCTCTCTGGTCTTGGAATAAATCAATATATCATCGATGAAAACAATGACAAAGCTATCCAAATACGGCATGAACACTTGGTTCATAAGATCCATGAATACTGAAGGAGCATTAGTCAGACCAAACGACATAACAAGAAATTCGAAATGACCATACCTGGTCGGGAACGCCGTCTTAGGGATATCAGACTCCCTAACTTTCAACTGATAATAGCCAGATCGCAGATCAATCTTCGAAAACACTGTAGCCCCCTGCAGCTGATCAAAAAGGTCTTCTATCCGTGGCAACGAGTATTTATTCTTGATCGTCACTTTGTTGATTTCTCTGTAATCAATGCAAAGCCGCAAAGACCCGTCTTTCTTTTTGACGAAAAGAATCGGAGCTCTCCAAGGCGAAGAACTCGGCCGAATAAAACATTTATCTAATAAATCCTACAACTGCATCTTCAATTCTTTCATCTGTGTAGGGGCCATTCTGTACGGAGCTTTAGAAATAGGAACCGTACCCGGAACTAGATCGATCACAAATTCTACATCTCTGTCTGGCGGTAAACCCGGCACATCATCCTCAAATACATCAGGGAACTCTCTCACAATATTAATATCATCAATATTCAACTTCAAAATTTTATCCGCATCAACAATTGAAGCCAAAAACCCATTACAACCTCTAAACAACAACTTCAGCCTCAAAATGAAATAAAAGGTAGGACCAGCGAAGTACCTGCACTGGCGAGCATACCTTCCTTATTTTCATCATCTGCAAATTTCACCATCTTGGCAATGCAATCAATCACTGCACGGTAAGTTGATAGCCAATCCATGCCAAGTATAATATCAAATGCAACCATCGGAATAACAATCAAATCGGAATAAACCACTCGCTCATCAATTTGAACAGAACATGCATAAAAAATAGACTTCGGGCACAACACATCCCCAGAAGGCAATCCAACATTAAACTGGAGGGAAAGAACAGAAGGAAATAAACCCAAAGATCTCAAAAATAGTTCAGACATAAAAGAATGAGTAGTACTCTGCCTGAAATTAAGATAGTGCCAGAGATCACAGAAGAATCAGGGTTTATACCTTCCTTCGTCATGGTGAAGATGCGACCCTGCACCTTCTCTTTACTCGATCCTCTCGGATAGTCCATAGCGATATGGCCTCCAGTACCACATCGGTAACAAATGTGAGTACCAAATCTGCACTCTTCCTTATGATGCCTAGTGCACTTGGGACACAACGGCTTCTCTGGATCAAATGGGACTGTCGGTGCTTTAGAACTCGGTTCCATCTTGCCTTTCCCCTTAAAATTGCCTGTTCTTCTTTGGCTCGAACCTTGACCTCTTTGAACAATAGCCTACTGCCTCGCCTGTCTCTCTCTAGCAATATCCTTCTCGTCTTGCTCGGCTAACAATGCTTTAGCCACAATCTCTTTGAATGTCACCGCCTTAGACATATTGAGGTCCCTCCTGATCTCTGCTCGAAGTCCTCTAATAAAATGAGAACACTTGTCTTTGTCATTTGAGGCAATATATGGGGCAAACAGACAGCCCTCCTCAAACTTCAAAATATACTCATCAATATTCATACTTCCTTGTCGAAGCTCTAAAAATTTAGTCACCTTCCGAGCTCGAAGTGCGTCCGAAAAATACTTGTCGTAGAAAAGATCCGTGAAATCTTACCACTTTAATGTCGGAACATCAACACCTACCTTGGTAGTATTCCACCAAATACGTGCAGCTTTGACTAGCATGAATACGGCACAACTAACTCTGTCCTTGTCTTCATAATTTACATGATCAAATATCGCCTCAAGTGCTTTAATCCACTCTACAGCCACCAATGTATTAGTGCTTCCTGCAAACTCAGACGGATCCATCCTCTTAAAATCAGTAAAGATCCCATCAGTCCCAACTGCTTGAACCACTTGGCCTATCCCTTGGCCTCTACCTTGACCTGAACCTTGCAAACGGAGCAACTGTTGAATCTGCTCACTATGGACCTTGGCTTGCTCTTTCAGTAATTTGCCGAACTCGTCGACAACTCTAGACGAGGAGCTATCCTCACCCTCTGGAGTTTTTTTCTTGGGAGCCATTAAATCCTACATTGTGCTCACATAATACATATCAACCGATAACAATAATTAGATGTAGAAGAAGACATACCTGGGCTGTTGAAAGTAGACGAAGTCATATGCATTGGTCCGAAGAACGTTGCTCTGATACCACTAAATGTAACGCCCTTGACTGATTTCATAAAATAATAGCGGAATTTTTCTAAAATTTACTTGAAGAAAAGAAGGATTTAAAAATTTTCTTGACTTAAATACATTTTCAATATATACAATCAAAAGTATATATACGTGATAAAATAAATGTTGCATCAAAATACAAATTATCATTTTTGATCATGTCAAAATGCTAACAAAATATCTTTCTTCCTTCCATCTTTTATACATACGACCTCGGCTCCAATCAACGTCCCGGCTCGTCACTCTTATCTGCATCACATGAATATAACTGGAATGAGTATAAAACTCAACAAGTGGAACTCTTACATAACAATCTACATATATCATACTCTGTAAAACATGGCTTTGAAATCATTAAATACCATCCAACTCTTAAAACATGAATAACATAGTATAACATAACAATAATGATGGTATTTCTCTTTTCTCTGGTGGATTGATATCTAAAGAGTATCTTTGTCTCTGTACCTATATCCCATAGATATAAATCTATTACTCTGTTGGGATATAAGTCTATGGTCGTTGATCAATTAATTGCATGCAATCTCTGACTATCTATTTATATATCCAATAAATCATTTGAACTTTCTCTTGGACAATAAAACAAACACTTTGAATACTCTTTTCTTTGGCATTCCTTTTTACACAATTGAGACATATAAAAGCCTCTCATATACAACAAAGTGTATCCATACATAACATGAATCAAATGGAAGGGAATAACATGTTAAAACTATTGAAATACAATACATATACTTCATGTGAGCACATGGAATGAATTCCACTTACAACCAATAGAAGGCTTGATTCTAATCTCTTGGTAGAAATCCTACAACAATAAACCATGAATTGAACCATCAACAACTTAATAATCCAACAACCATACTATAAAACCCATAAACCCAACATAATCATGCATTCCAAAATTTCCCCAACATCATAATTTAGAAATAACTAACACCACAAGCTTACCTTAGCTCCTTAAGCCCAAAATGATCTTGCTCTCACTTCAATAACCCAACAAGAAGCTTGAATTAAAGGAAAAAATTATAGGAATGAGAACCCTAGTTCTCCCTTGAGCTGAAAACCGAGAAGAATGGAGAAGAAATGAGGAAATGAGGGCAAACACTAGTATTTAATCACTTAAAACTCCAAAACTCGACTTCACTGTTCATCGACCACGGGTGCGCTAGCCCTTGCACCGCGGGTGCGCTACGCATACTGTACCACATCAAAAAATCCGAAATGAACGACCGCGGGTGCGCTGCCTCTTCGACCGCGGGTGCGGTTTCGCTTCTGTCCAAACACCGCGGGTGCGGTGTCTTTTCCAACGCGGGTGCAGTGTCTCCTAAAGCCATCAATACACTTTGCAACTAAAAATCGAATCGCAACGTCGCTTATCATCATAATTCGGCAACACTCCCAACATGAAAGTTGAACCTCTATGTCTTATCTAACCACTCCAATTGGCCTCATACCAATTGGCTCAACATAAAAATTACCATGAATTTAATCGTAACAATGCTACAATACAACTACACATCATCTAAAATCAACAATACTATAAACCATAATTCACAACTCTTAACATCAGAACTATACTTAAACTTGACCAACTAGTCCATAAATATATGAAATCTTAAACCGTACCGTTCACTAGGCTTGGATATTACAATTGAGTTCTAATCGTTAATTTTTACTTTCCTCAATCCTCAAAATTCGATGGATCCATCTACATGAAACCACAGTAATGCGCGGCGGGGACATCAGTGACATAAGATCGTCAACTAAGCCTTGTCCTATCATCAATCACATCCTCATATTCTCATTAGTCGCAATTATTTCACTTCCCTGAACGTTTCATATTTTCATCACTTGATAAAATCATGCTTAAATATCATTTTTCTTTTGAAACCAAGCATGCATCATATATTTTAAATGTCAACCTTAAATCAAAAAAATCCATGGACATTTAAAATCATAATTTATTCATGTAAAGTTCATAAACATTTCGAAATAATCATAATATCATAAAAACAACATTCAGAGCACTGCCATGACGTTTACTAATTTTTAGGTGCAAAAAGACCGTTTTACCCCTAGACGTAAAATTCCTTGATTTTTCCTTTTCTTGAATTCATTGACTCTAACATGTTACAAATATTTATTTAAGCTTCCATGAATTTTCCCATATTTTTATTTGTCTTAAAACTAGGACTTCTAAGTTTTTTGTGATAGGAAAAACTAGGACTTTTAAGTTAGTCTTTAATTAATCGTTTTGACGGTGTTTAAATCCCGAAAAAATTCCAGACTTTAATATAAAATTCCTAAATTTAAAATTTAATCTTTTTTATATTAGTTTAGCCCTTATGAACCATGACTCGACCCTCGAGAGCCATGTTTCGAATAATTTTAAACTTAAAAGCCTAATATGACCTACAAAAGTCCCACCCGGGCAATGTCTCGATTTTGTCGAGCCATCCTCGAGCCATGCCGAGCCAAACCTTGACCAAACCTTTAGTGCACCCTACTGAACCCCTGTAACCCCTAGGAACCAGCTTAAACCATGAAAACGAAGCCTCCAACCCCAACCCTTTTCTGGACGAGAACTCCATCCTTGCATGGACTCTTGTTTGCGTGTCCAGGCCTCTACCAGCGAACCCATGCCTTGACCCAACCACTCACACACCTTCTTAGGACCCTTAAGACTAATCCTAGCCTAGCCGCTGAGCCTTGGACTGAACCCCGCAGCCCCTGAATGCCTGCGCACTTCTACACAGGGCTTGCCACGTTCTCGAGGAGGAGTCCTTGATAACAAGGACTCCTCCCCAGCCCTCCTACTCGAGTCCTAGCTGGGCTAAGAATCTCCCCTCGATTAAATCGTGTGTATCTATGGGTTTGGGGAGGGTTTACTTATTTTTATACACTAATTAAATTCCTAAGTAAGGCTTAGGTGTAATGCCCGAGATTTTAGTTAGGTTACATGAAATTATGAAGTGTTGCATGGAAAGGAGACCGCACCTGCGCCTGTGTTTTACCGTCCATGCGGTATAAGGGCAGAAAGTTGGGTTTTGAGTACAAGTGTTACCTCACCCGCGCCACATTATCGACCGCACCCGCAGTAGGTGGGCAGTAAGGTATGATGTTGCTACAGTAGGGTGAGCGCACCCGCGGTCCATAACTGAGCGCCCCCATGGTCGTTTATTATGGAAAATTGGAAGGGGATGCCGTGAGTTGACCGCACCCGCGGTCCAGAGTGAGCGCACCCGCGGTGCCTCGGTGCGAGAAATCCAGCAACACTATTACATTGACACATGGCATATGAGGTATATGTGTATCCCTCTCCTTCAATTCTTCACTTCCAGCAGCTAAGAACCGAGAGCAAGTTTAGGAATTCCCTCAAGCTTTCTTCATAGTAGACTTTAAGTTGTGCAAGAATTACATATCCGAATTTCGATCCGATACAAGATTCTTGTTCCTCTTGACAAAGGTTTAAAAAGGGTATACTTTTTATATCTTTCCAGCATGTTTTGATATTTATGTGTTAGGAGAATTATGATGTGAGCTCTATGATATGTGCTTGAGAACCTAACCATTGAAGAAATGCAACCAGATCGATGAAATAATATCCTATGCTATTGTTATGAAATTCCAGCCTAGATTGATGGAGATTATACAGAATTTTAAGGGTTATGTGATGTATATGATTGTGTTATGAATTGTGTTATGGAGTATTGTTGTTGAATTAGTCGGTATCACGAAATTATGCCGTTATGCCGTCAAATCAGTAGATTGATATTGATTAGATTCAGTATTGATTGAGATTTTACTGTTACGTTATTGACATTAATCAGATTATGTGTTGATTTGAATATTTATCAGAACAGGTATTGAATTGAGTTGTTTACTGATATTATACCTATTCGATTGTCATTGCCAGATTGGGAATGGACAGATTTGAATACGAAACTTCTACTTCGTCAGATCGAAAAGAGAAATGTATAAATCAATGTTAACGGGGAGATCGACTTGAGTTAGATTTAACTCGAGTTTCCCTAAACCACATACTTTTATGGTATTGTTTTTATACCTTTTTGTTTTAATGATTATGTTTATTCTATTGAATTAAAAAGTAGAAAGCAGAGAGCTATTGAGTGAGAGTCACTGACAGAGGGGCTAGACTATGACAGAGGAGTCACTGGCCCATTGCACATTGTCAGAATAGGTTTAGTCTTGGACAGACATGCCAAGACACTAGACGTTTGGTATATCGAGATGCTTCAGATACAGATAGCATCCTTATTACAGATTATTCGATATAGACTAGACCAAAGTCCAGAAATAAGAACGGCTCCACCACGACCGGTAGTAGTAGGTGGGAGACCTGTTACGTTCTTATTCGCCGGGATCCCTAGATTAGATGAGAGATGAGTCAAGTCTGAGATGCCGAGTCATGAGTTGAATTACAGATTGTATAAATTATGTTTTGTAGATTACAATTCATGTTTTATTTACAGTTTGATATCGATTCGCATTGTCAGATTATAATACATGTAGTGATATCTGTTTCATGCTTTATTATACCATGGCATGTACACATTCTTTATACTGGGATTTATTCTCACCGGAGTTATCCGGCTGTTGTCTTGTTTGTATGTGTGCATGAAAAACAGGTGGGACATGATCGGGGTCAAGAAGATGATGAGAGAGGACAAGTTTAGCGCGGTGATTCCGGACTTGTTGTAGATATGGTTCTAACACATGAAATCTAGTAGTTGAACCTTAGTCTAATCTGAATGTTTATTGTACAGAATTGTATTTTTATACTGATATGTATATTAATTAAATTCCATTACGTTCCGCCCTTGCATTGTGAAAGAAAAAATTTTAGACCCTATTTATCTTAATTGATAATTAAATCACAAAAATGATTAAGAAGATGATTAGCGTCCGGGTCCCCACATTAGGCCTAATAAGCCTACCAATTAGGCCCATTTGTATTAATTATAATTTAACTAAAATATTAAAATATTTTTGGTAAAATAAGTTTGTGAATTTGTTACCCGGTTTGCCAAAAAGCTCGTATATTTGTTGAAAAATAAACACCGATAAAATTTACGTCTCGACGTGTAAAATCACCTCAAAACTCTTATTTTCAAAAATAAGCAAAAGCATAATTCATATTTTAAATAATTAAAATTAATTATTTAATAAAAACATTTTACGTTTTTTCAGCCCTCGGTCTCCGTTCCTCGATCGCAACTTGAATAATCCTTAAAAATACAATTTTATTCATCATGACCAATAAATCCTATTTAACATATAATCATGCATGTCACATAATCGATTAAGCAACTAAATAAATTAATTATTCATTTTTCACATTCCCTAGATTTACATGCAGTTGGATTACGTCGTCTTTAATTTTGGACCTTACAATTCCTCTTCCCTTAAATAAAATTTCGTCCTCGAAATTAGAACTTACCGAATAGTTCTGGATAGCGACTCTTCAAGTTCCTCTCGGTTTCCCAAGTAGCTTTCTCTTCCGAGTGATTCAGTCACTTGGCCTTGACAATTGGAATGACTTTGTTCCGCGATCTTCTTTCTTGCCTTGCCAAGATTTGGACAGGTCTTTATTCATATGTAATATTTGGAATTAATGGAAGTGGTTCATAATTTAGTATATGTGATGGATTCGACATGTACTTTCGCTGCATTGAAATATGGAACACATTGTGAACTCCTAAAAGCATTGGTGGCGATTCCACTCTATAAGCTAGTGTCCCAATCCTCTCCAAAATCTCGAACGGACCAATAAATCTTGTACTAAGCCTGCCTTTCTTGCCAAAGCGCATAACACCCTTCATAGGTGCTATTTTCACAAATACGTGGTCACCCACTGCAAACTCTAAGTCCCTTCGTCTCGTGTCCGCATAACTCTTTTGTCGGCTTTGTGCGGTCATCATTCTATCACAAATTTTGACTACAAGCTCGGCAGTTTCTTCAATCACATCCGGACCAATCTCTCTTCTCTCACCAACCTCGTCGCAATGAATAGGAGATCTATCCATAGAGTGCCTCAAAAGGATCCATCCCGATTGATGATTGATAGATGTTATTGTAGGTGAACTCCACTAGAGGTAATTTTGGTTCCCAACTGACTTAGAAATCAATAACACATGCTCGCAGTAGATCTTCCCAAATTTGTATACCTCGTTCGGACTAACCATCGGTTTGAGGATGGAATGTTGTACTGCATAATAACTTGGTCCCCATCGCTGCATGTAGACTTTTCCAAAAAGATGATGTGAATCTCTGATCTCTGTCAGAAACAATAGATACTGGAATTCCATTTAGACGAACTATCTACCGAATATATAAATCTGCATACTGAATCATGGTGAATGTCGTCTTAATAGGTAAAAAATGTGCTGATTTTGTAAGACAATCTATTATCACTCATATAGCATTGAATCCCTTAATAGTCTTTGGCAATCCCACAACAAAGTCCATAGTGATGTTTTCCCATTTCCACTCGGGAATAGGAAGTGGCTTCAGTTTCCCTATTGGTCTTTGATGCTCTGCTTTAACTTGCTGATAAGTCAAACACTCGAACACAAATCTCAAAATGTCTCTCTTCAGCCTGGCCACCAATATAACAACTACAAATCCTTATACATCTTCGTGCTTCCCGGATGGATGGAATATGGTGTATCATGAGCTTTCTTCATAATAAGATCTCTCAAAGAATCGTCACTAGGAACCCATAAACGATCTCGATAACGATCTAAATTATCCACCTCCGAATATAACTTCCGGCCGTTGGCTTCATCTCTAGCTCTCCACTTTTGCAACTGCTCATTAGAGGACTGTCCAACATGAATTCTATCTCTCAAAATCAAATGTGCTGATAATGTGGAAAGATTAGGGGCCTCGCCCCTAGCATAAACTGTAAGCTCAAACCGTTGTATCTTGGACTACAATAGTCTTTGGAGTGATAATTGAGTGATAGTTGCCGCTTTTCTACTCAATGTGTCTGCCACAACATTAGCTTTTCCCGGATGGTAGCTAATGTCACAATCATAATCCTTTACTAATTCAATCCATCCGCGTTGCCTCATATTCAATTCCTTTTGGGTGAAGAAGAATTTCAGACTTTTCTGATCGGTGAATATTTTGCACTTCTCCCCATAAAGATAGTGTCTCCAAATCTTTAGTGCAAAGACTACTGCTGCAAGCTCAAGATCATGAGTAGGGTAGTTTTTCTCGTGGATTTTAAATTGTCTCGATGCATAAGCTATAACTCGGTCATTTTGCATCAGAACTGCATCCAAACCAAGTTTAGAAGCGTCGGTATAAAGAACATACTCCCCTTGCCTTGATTGCATAGATAATACTGGCGCTGAAATCAAGGCTTGCTTCAACTTGTCGAAACTGTATTGACACATAGGTCCCCAAAAAAACTTTGCATTTTTCTTTGTCAAGGCGGTCATAGGTACCTCTATAGATGAAAACCCCTGAATAAACTTGC
The DNA here is from genome assembly GCF_022965805.1 of Primulina eburnea. Classification (NCBI taxonomy): domain Eukaryota; kingdom Viridiplantae; phylum Streptophyta; class Magnoliopsida; order Lamiales; family Gesneriaceae; genus Primulina; species Primulina eburnea. The sequence goes on along the minus strand of NC_133109.1, from coordinate 20,719,253 downwards.
GATAATAGCCAGCTAGTCCCAAGAAACTGCGAATCTCGGTTACACTCTTCGGTACTGGCCAATCTTTCACTGCCTCAACTTTACTTGGATCGACTTCCACTCCACTACTAGAAATGATGTTGCCTAGAATGCCACTCTGTCGAGCCAAAACTCGAACTTGCTGAATTTAGCATAAAACTTCCTATCTTGAAGTACTTGTAGTGTTGTACTCAAATGGTGACTATGCTCCTCTTTGCTCTTGGAATAGATCAATATATCATCAATGAAGACTATTTTAAACTGATCCAGATACGGCTGAAATACGCGATTCATGAGATCCATGATGATCGCTGGCGCATTGGTCAACCCGAAAAGCATGTCCATAAACTCATAGTTCCCATATCTCGTGCGAAATGCTGTCTTTTGAACATCTGACTCTTTTACTTTCAATTGATGGTATCGAGATAGCAGATCGATCTTGGAAAATATCGATGTGCCTTGAAACTGATCAAACAAATCTTCAAATCTTGGAAGTGGATAATTATTTTTGATAGTGACCAGATTAAGCTCTCGATAATCAATGCAAAGGCGCATACTACCATCCTTCTTCTTCACAAACAATACCGGTGCGCCCCATGGAGAATAACTAGGGCGAATAAAACCCTTTTCTAGCAATTCTTGGATTTGATCTTTTAATTATTTCATTTCAGCGGGTGCTAGACGATAAGGTTCTTTAGATATAGAAACAGTGCCCGATATTAGATCAATAGAGAATTCCACTTCACGATCGGGTGGAATACCAAAAATGTCCTCGGGAAAGACGCTAGGAAAATCTCTGACAATATCAACATCCTCCAATTTCTGACTGATAGGATCATGTGTGGTAGTGACACATGCTAGGAAAGCTTGGCATCCACGATTAATAAGCTTCCTCGCACATAGACAAGAGATAATGTGCGGCATTTGCTTGTTTCTTGCCGCCTCGAAGACAAAAGGTTTACCACTAGGTGGTCTAATAGATACTGATCGCTGATGGAAATCAATCGAAACTCCATTCACTGATAGCCAACCCATACCGAGTATAATATCAAATTAAGGCATAGGAAGCACGATAAGATCTGCCCACACCACATCTTTGCATAAACAAAGCTCCAGATTCTTGACAATTTTAGAGGTGGGCATTTGATCCCCGGATGGAATAGAAACTTTGAAACCCATACCCATATCTTGAGGAGTAATATTCAGTCTTTTGATGAAGGTTTTAGATATTAATGAATGTGTAGCTCCTGAATCTAGCAAAGCATAGGTAGCTACCCCCTGAATGATAATCCTCACTGCGGCTAAAACGTCTTTTAAATATTTTCGTGTTGAAGCTTAAAGAATTTATATCATTACTTTCTCAAAGTTATGTGAAGATTGCGTGTTGAACTTAAGCACTTCTTGAAAAAATGAAATTTTGCGCTTCAACTTTTCGAAAATTTTCATTAATTTTCGAATTATTAAATTTTAACCTTTATATTTTTCGAAAATTTTCATTTTAGCTCGTTAAAATTTCGAAATTACATCATGGTGCTTAAGAATTCGGTAAATTTAATTAGGTCCCTTAACTTTAGGTTAATTGCACTTTGGTCCATAAATTATCGAAAATTACATTATAGTCCTCAAGCTTTCGAAAATTGTACATTTAAACCCAAAAATTTCGAAACCCTTATAATCCCTTAGTTATGATTTTCTTTAGATTTTGGCCCTCAAACTTTTTATTTGGAATCAAATCATCCTTTACATAAAATAAGGCACAAAATTAATAACATTTTCTATGGTTTCTAAAATCATAACTTAAATCCAACTAAGTAGAACATGCAACCTAATTTCCACTAGGTTGAGCTTAATGCCAATTTAATTCCAATATCCAATTTAACATTCCATGCAATACTAAGCAATATAAAAGTGTTAAATGACTTGGTTATTCGTGATAGGTGTATTATCTGCCTCCTCCTCAGCATTTTCTGCATTCATAACATAAGCTCGTCCCACAGTAGGCGCTTTCTTCTTCGGGCAATCAATAGCTTTGTTCCCATCCTCCTTGCAGTAGAAACACTTGAATGTCCCCCATTTACATTTGCCAAGATGTAGGCGATTGCACTCCTTGCATGGTTGCCTCTCAACAGGCTTTGGTGCTCCAGGATTCTGTGGCCTTTGCTGTCCTTGCTTCTTGTTTTGACCTTGGGGCTTCTGAGGCCCTTGAGGTCTAGGAGGTCCCGTATACTGTTTCTTGTTTGACTGATTGTTATTTTGATGTTGTTGCCTCTTGCGCTGCATTTCAAACTCAATGTCCCTCAAAGCTTGCTCAGACCTGAATGCACAAGTGGTAGCAGTAGCATAGTCCAAGGGATGCATCATCATAACATTATTGCGTAAGGTAGGCCACAGACCATCCATGAAGTGTCTAAGCTTCTCAGCAGGATCCCTGGCAATAAGGGGTACAAAGTGACAACCCCTATCAAATTTCTTCACATAATCCGCAACAGTCAAGTCTCCCTGACGGAGGCTCATAAACTCCCTCTTTAGTCGCCCTCTAACATCAGCAGTAAAATATTTCTCATAGAAAATCTCCTTGAATTGAGGCCAAGTGATAGTAGCAAAGTTAACACGGTGATCGGCTCCTTCCCACCATAAAGAAGCATCATCCCTAAACAGGTAAGTGGCAAACCTCACACGGTCTGCATCCCTCATATTCAGATAACGGAAGTGTACCTCAAGTGAACGTATCCAGCTCTCAGCAGTTAAAGGTTCGGTAGTGCCAGAAAATTCCTTTGGCCCTAGCCTCCGGAACTGATCATAATATCCTGTGGTGACCTAGGTTCCTTGTGTAACTGTTGTTGCTGTAAGTGCTGTAACTGTATTTGCAACTGCTGCTACTGTAACTGTTGCTCGAATAGACGAGCCATCCATTCTAATGCACGAGTAGCAGCATCCCTTGGAGGTGGTGCATTCCTTGAAGGTTCACACTGTTTTCTGCTTGATTCTCATTAACAGATTGCACGTATAGGAGGCATTTTATCTGAATGTTTTCTAAATTCTAACGTAACCAACATGCATTTAAAATCTAAATTTCTATTCATGTGACATGTAGGGACCCGGACGCTAATTTGATTCTTAATTATCTTTGGGACTAATTAATCAATTATAATAAACAGGGTCTAAATTTTTTTAATACAATATTAAATGCGGAACGTAATGGCATTCATCTATTATACATATCAGTATAAAATAAAGTACAAATCCTGTACTGCATACATTCGTTCAAACTAAGGTTTAACAACTAAATATCGAGTGTCCAAACCCTATCTCTAATAAAAGTCCGTAGTCTCCACTCTAAGCACGATCTGTCTTCATCTCCTCGACCCTGAACCTGTCCCACCTGTTGCCATGCACACATACAAACACGACAACAGCCGGATAACTCCGGTGAGAATTACATTCCCAGTATAAATCAACGAAACATGCAATGTATAAACAATATAAAAGCATGTAATAAATATCAGTAACATGTATCAGAATTAGAAACATAATCAATATAAACTCGTCAATCAGACTCGTGACTCCACATTTTAGACTAGACCCAATCCTAGTCTAGGGATCCCGGTTTCCGGATGTTGGCATTTCATATCGACCAACAGTAATAGAAGAAACTTTGATTCTATCCACGTCGATATAACCAAGCATCCAGTGTCTTGACCTATCCGTCACAAACTTTGGCATCTTCACCAATATCCTATCCTGTGACAATGTGCAATGTGCCAGTGACGATTCCATCACTACCCGGCACTACTGTCACAAGATCACTCATCTATGACTCAATACATAAATTAATAGATCAAAGAGATCAATCTCATTCAATTGAAAATAACAATGCAATAAAATAAAGTATGTGATTTTTGGAGACTCAAGCTAAATCAAACTCGAGTTGTGCAATCCCACATCAACATCAATTTATACCTTTGTCCTCTCGGTCTGACGAAGTAGAAGTCTCGAATTCAAATCTGTCCATACTCAATCTGATAATGACAATATCGAACAGGCACAATATCAATATACATTCTCAAATCAATACTGAATATACTGTGTCAATGTAAAACTCAATTCAAGACACGTTCTGATCAATACTCAAATCAAAACCCAATCTGATTAATATGAACGATATACGATACAATCTCAACTAATACAGAATCTGATCAATATCAATCTACTGATATTTCGACGGCATAATAATATAATCACAATAACCCCGTCAATCTCAACATCATAGATATAATATCACAACTCATAATAGATATCAATACACTCATAATCGCAGCAATAACAGATCATAATCTCAAATCTTAACAATCTCGATCATATCAATTCTGAAAATTATAACAATTACATACATAGTCTGTTCTTCGATCTGATTCTGATTACACGATGTCTACTATGTCAAGAACACTATATATATCATTCATATCTGATTCTGGCAATGTCATAATTTTAAATCATGTCAAAATGTAACAAAACTTACGTCCAGTTGAAGCATACGTTGATAGGAACGCAGTAATGAAGTCGGATCGAAGATCTGACGGACGGATCTTTCACAAACTTCAAATTCTTAAAATCAAAAGGCGTATGTAGGGACCATTCCTCGACGGATTTTTCATAACATTCCTCGACCCATTTTTCGAAATTCTGAAGGAGGAAACGACTTTGCTAATATATATTGTATGTACGGACCAAGTGGCTCATTCTTCTTACTGCACGTCTCGCGCATATGCGCGACCTACTTCGGCGCATATGCACGAGACACATGTCTCGGCGCGTAGCATCACTGCAACTCGCGCATATGCACGCACTGACATCGCGCATATGCGCGAGACCTACTGTCTCGGCATACATATACTCGCGCATATGTGCGCCTCCATCCGGCGCATATGCGCCAACTTCTCTGGACTTCCCCTTGGCTTCTCGCATGGCTCGCGCATATGCGCGCACACTTCTCGCGCTTATGCGCGAGGTCTTTTTCCACTCATGAGCATATGCGCGGATCCTCGTCGCGCATATGCGCAGGGTGTTCTGCCCTCGCACATAATTCGTGTTTTCATACGTCTTTTCCGGTCTAATCCCTTCCGTCTATAATCACATCAATTATCACCAAATTGTTTCAGATTAACAGGATAAAATTCTCGGGCCTTACATGACATATCCTTATTCATCTAGAAATTTAAGCATAGAAAGAATATATACTCAAAAAGCTAGTAAACATGTAACGTAAACATATTAATCATGTCGTCATGCAGGTAACATCATACTGAATCATATAAAGCATGTAAAAACTTAAAATTTGAGGCTTGACGACTGATCTTTCCTATGAGAACCCAGGATTTTACGATCCGAAGCAAATCAAGTAAGTAATACGAACTGGAAGTTTAACTCAAACTAAGCTCGAAAATTTTTCGTTCCAACTAGGTAACTTGAATATTAACTTAGATTTTCATTAAATTGAACTCGAGGAAGCAACTTCAAAGCTCTGAGATTAGCTCAACAGGAAGCCAAGCTACAAGTAATCGCATCCATCATAGTGGTGTCACGGGAAGAATAAAACCCCAGCTCAAGGACTCGATCCTTCAGCTCAAAGGAGCTCAACAAAGCTTGTCCTAACAAGACCAAAAGGGAGCTATAAGTTGAGCCAAGAGTTTGGACAAGTTGAATGTGCAGGAAATAACTTTTGCGTTAAACCATGAAGGAACAGCGGAGCTAAGGGATAGGACGTATTGATGATGCAGGAAATGACTCTTTAGAAAACAAAAGTGATAATTAAGGAATGCATGAGATTTTGAGCCACCATAATGATCACATTCAAACCTTTTCTTGGACCCCAAGTTGTCGACCAAGGTGGCTAGGTGGAAGGTCTTTCTTTTGCCTATAAATACCACTCATTTGGTTGAAAGGAAACACATTACAAAACCTCTCAAATTTCGGTTCCCATCACCCCTACAAATCTCGGCCGAATTCAAGGAAGAAAGGAGACACATTTTCGTGCATTTCAGAGTTGCTTTTTTTGTCCCGAAGTGCTCTCCGATCGAAGAAAATAATTATTGGAGTTGCGCCGCAGTGCTGCCGAAATTTCAAGAAAGAGCTTTATAAAAAATATCAGGTAAGTGAGCTTTCGTTAAATATTTTGTTGTATTTTTAAAAGTTCATATAAATAACGTGACATGCATGTTGGTGTGTCTCTTTTTCGAAAATATTAGTGTGTTCTATTTCAAATTTCGATCGATTATGTGTTCCTTCTATGTTTCAAGATTCTTGGTTCCGCTGTGTCTATGTGAAAACTCTGAAATCTGAAAATCTGAAAAGTCCTGTCTGTTAATTCTGAATTCTGTTGCGCTATTATGACTCGAATTTGAAATGGGACGAGAATTGTAGTTCTATTCTGGCCCCCCATTGGTGGGTATGAAACCCTGTTCTGTTCTGGCCCCCATTGGTGGGTATAAAACCATGTTCTGGCCTTACCCCTTAGAGGACTAACATATTGGGGACAATTTGACCATGGAAATGAGATGAGTAACAGTGTTGTGTCTGTATGATTTGATCTGTTTCCGTATTGCTCTGAATCACCTGATGTTCTGTCTTTTATTCGATTCGTTTCTGCCGTGTCAAGTTAAGAATATTAAGTTTCAAAAGTATGTTAAAGCAAATTTAAAAAAAAATTAAGTTCTATATGTATCTTTGGAATCGATCGGCCCCCACTTGCTGATTGTTTCCCAAAACACTCACCCCTTACAAATTTCAGATAAAACTAAAGAGCAAGTAAACGAGGAGGAGCAAGAAGCGTTCTAGGGATGGTGATCAGATTTCGAGATCTGAAAATCGAGAATTGTACTCCTTTTCTTTTTTTTAGCTTATGCAAATTCTGATGTAAAAGTTTATTCTTTTGTCATTATAAGACAATATTCTATTTATGAAAAAGACTGAATTGTTTTGATACGAGGCGTAGTTGTTTTCGAGTAATGTAAAAATGCCGGATGTCACCGACATTTCGGACTCGGGGCATGACATTTTAGTGGTTTCAGAGCCACCAGGTTCTTAATCCTGCTGGGATTTTGACAGAAAATATTTGACACAAAAGCCTAGGGTATCTCAATTTGAGTCCAACTTTCATCTGTTCTTGAAATGCAACTTTCATGTATTTCCTAAATTTCGAACAGACTTCAAAAATCTATCCCTTCAATCGCTTCACAATTCTTAGTATAAAAAATTTTCCACGACCACTTTGTTTCTATTATTTGTGCCTTTCTATCCTTTATACGATTCTAATGCTTTACTTCCATTTTTATCCTAGGAAATGGCCGCTCCACGTACTCGCGCTCAGGCTGCTCTTCGTATGCGTTAGCTTACCATAGATAATCAAGCTAGGGAGATAGCAACTTTTAAGGCGCAACTGGCACGGAAGAAGTTGGAGAAATTGGAGCTTAGTGAGAGTAGACACACACTTGAGACCGACGTGCAGCGACTTACTCACCATCTGGATTTGGCTGAGAGCTAGCTTCTATAGATACCAACTGATTCAGCTCGCATCGCGCGTTTAGCTTCACTCAATAGGGATTTGCTACACAGAGTGGAGATAGAGCGAGGACGTGCTGCTCAGGCCCGTCAGCGCCAGGAGGAGTACAACACCAAGCAGGATCGGTACATTTCAAAGCTCCACGGCACCATGGACAGACTTCAAGATCAGAATAACTACCTACATTTGGTGATAGAGAACATGGAGGAAGAGGAGGTAGCACCGATGGAGGTGGCCGGAGATGACAGTGCCAGTGACAGCGACGGCGAAGAGATGTTCGATTAGATTAGCATTATAATAAAGTATCTGGATTGTATTAAATTTGTGACTGGGACAATATTATGTGTACCAAATTATTTTGAAACTCTCTATTATCTTTCTATTATTGCATATTTAAAATTTGATGAGTATCTTATCTATAAAAATGTTTTTTAGGAAGCCAGAATGTATCTCCAAAGAATTATAAATGAACTTAAAAATCAACTTCAGGAAAAGGAGTCAGAAATTAAAACACTGAAAGAAAAAAATGAAAAACTCGGGAGAGATAAATACCGGTTGGATGGGAATAATGTATGCATGATGGAGGATCTTCATGAGGCCCGAGTGGAAGAGAAGAAACTACGTGAAGACATTAGACGTTACGCCTCTTATCATCTAGAGTCAGAGTGTCAGCACGAAATCACCAAGCAGGAGTTTAAGAACGCGCAAGATAGGGTTTTTACGCTTCAAATCCGGGATGATAGTCTTCTCAAAACCCAACGCCGTCTTCATGAGCGGATTGAAGAGCAAGAAATCGATGAAAAATTAAATCAATCAACGATACAACACCTTCAGGATCAAGTAAACAACCTTGATCACCACAACACACAACTGCAGAATTACATTGAGCACCTACAAAATGAGATGGTCAATATGGAATAAATCATAGAACAACTGGAAGAGAACCCTGTGGAAGAAGAAATTAATGAAGCAGTAGGGGACGGAGAAGTAATAGACGAGTAGAGAGAGAGAGTTCTAGAATAGGCTTTGATTGTATCTAGAAATATTTGATTAATCTTTTGTTTTGAAAAAAATTTTGGTTGTATGAGAAATCTTTACAATTTAATGAAATTATTTCTTTGATTAAATATTGTGGCAAACAAATTAATAAAAAACATGTTTATAGGAAATGGCGGGCAGACCACCCCGAAACAACCGTAACCCTCGCGGTTCCAACCAAGATGAAAATCCACCACCACCTCAGAGGGTAAATCTCAGTCAAGAAGATATGATGGCGATAGCTACTATCGTAGCAGCGACATTGCAAGGATTCGTGAACCCATTGGCTAACGCTATTCAACCATCTCAAGAACCACAACCGCGTGGGATTAAATACCATTACGAATCTCTGAGAAGGAATCGAGTTCAAACTTTCGATGGGAACCCAGACCCGGAAGTCAGTCATAACTGGCTCAAAAATGTTGAATCGCAATTACATCTACTTGAAGTGCCTGAAGAATTGAGAGTAGAGGTTGTAACACCGTTTCTTGAGGACAGAGCATGAAAATGGTGGGAAACCGCGTCACCATCTCTAGCCGAAGTGGTAGATATCACATGGCAGATTTTTAAGAGAGAGTTTTTGAAACAATACTATCCAGACGAATTTCGTCTGCAGAAGCTGAATGAATTTGAAAATTTCAGGCAAACACCGGATATGACAGTGATGGAATATACTTCAAAGTTTAGTGACTTGGGAACCTACGTCCCAACAATTATGTCTGATGAAACCTTGAAAATGCATATTTTTAAGAAGGGACTGAATAGCCGGATTCAATTGGCTTTGGCGGTGTTCAAACCAAATAACTTTGCGGATTTGATGGGAGCGGCAATGAGTGCGGAAACAAATATTAAGCGCCGAAAAGATGAAAACAAGAATAAGAGACCGTTGGTCAGCCAAACTACTCAAAATGATCCCAAATTTAAGAAGCCGAATCATTCAAGTGGACCTACAAGAGGAAATTTTAACAGTGGTGGCAACATTGAAGGAAAGTGGTGTGATACATGTCGACAAAATAATGTTGGAGAATGCTATCGAAAGACGGGAGCTTAGTTTAAGTGCGGAAAGATGGGTCATAGAATTAAAGATTGTCCAGACAACAAGGACAAAGGGTCGGGGCCCAGTAAACAACATGAAAATAAGACTAATGCTCGGGTTTATGCAATAACCCAAGAGGAAGCCGATAACACCAACGAAGTGGTGGCAGGTACCATCTTACTCAATAAAATACTTGCATATGATTTGTTTGATTGTTGTGCCACACATTCATTTGTGTCTAGAAGATTTGCTAAGAAGCTTAAACTTGAGCATGAAATTCTTAGTAAACCGTTAAGAGTAGCAACATCTACCAACAAAACAATTGAAACCCACAAAGTATATTAAAACTGTAAAATTTGTATCAACAATCAAACTTTTGAAGTGGAATTAATTCAACTCAATATGGTTGAGTTTGACATTATCCTTGGAATGGACTGGTTAGCTAAAAACCATGCCATAGTAGACTGTCAAAAGAAAGATATTAGACTTCAAACTCGGAATAAAGGGGAAGTCGTATATCACGGAAAATCCAAAGAAAGAAAATCTCTATTTTCTGCCTCACAAGCCTGGAAGGCCATAAAAGGAGGAGAAGAGATTTATCTGGCTATGATCAATGAAGTCAAGGGAGATGAAATTCAAAAAATGGAAGATATACCAATTGTTCCAGAATTTCCAGATGTGTTTCCCGAGGAATTACCGGGTGAGATACTCGATAGGGAAGTAGAATTTGAAATCAATTTGGTCCCTGGTGCTGAACCAATCTCAAAAGCACCATACCGAATGGCTCCAGCTGAATTAAAGGAGTTAAAGGAGAAACTTCAAGAATTGCTGGACAAGAAGCGGATCCATCCTAGTGCATCTCCGTGGGGAGCCCCAGTGCTGTTCGTAAAGAAAAAAGACGGAAGCATGAGGCTATGGATTGACTATCGGGAATTAAACAAGATCACCATAAAGAATAAGTACCCACTCCCGAGAATAGATGACCTTTTCGATCAACTAAAAAGTGCCAAAGTTTTCTCAAAGCTTGATCTAAGATCAGGTTATCACCAGTTGAAGGTCAAAGCAGAGGATATCCCTAAAAATGCTTTTAGGACAAGATATGGACATTATGAATTCACGTTAATGCATTTTGGTCTAACAAATGCTCCTGCAGCATTCATGCACCTTATGAACCGGGTATTCAAACCATATCTCGACAAGTTTGTGGTCGTTTTTATAGATGATATCTTGGTATACTCATCAAGTGAGGAAGAACATAGAGAACATCTACGTCTCACTTTGCAAACACTGCATGAGAAAGAACTCTATGCCAAATTCAAAAAGTGTGCATTTTGGTTAAAAAGTGTGGCATTCCTAGGCCATATAATCTATGAATTAGGAGTGTCAGTAGACCCTAAGAAGGTGGAGGCAATCAGAGATTGGCCACAACCAAAGACAGTGATTGAAGTAAGAAGTTTTCTGGGATTAGCAGGCTACTATAGAAAATTTTTGGAAGGATTTTCTTCGATAGCCATTCCACTCACCAAACCTACTCAGAAAAATTCGAAATTCATTTGGAATGAAGAATGTGGAAGAAGCTTTGAAACCCTGAAGACAAAACTCGCATCCACACCAGTACTAGTTCTTCCCGAGGATGGTAAGAATTTCACTGTATACAGTGACGCTTCAAAGAGAGGATTAGGGTGTGTGCTTATGCAAGAGGGTCAGGTAATTGCTTATGCCTCACGACAACTAAAACCATATGAGCAGAATTACCCCACTCATGACTTGGATTTAGCCGAAGTGGTATTCACGCTTAAAATCTGGAGGCACTACCTTTATGGAGTAAAATGCGAAGTTTTTACTGATCACCAGAGCCTCAAGTACATTTTCACCCAAAAGGAATTAAACATGAGGTAGAGAAGATTGATGGAACTTCTCAAGGATTATGACCTGTCAATGAATTACCACCCGGGTAAGGCAAATAAGGTGGCAGATGCGTTGAGTCGAAGGAAACCTGGGAAGGTGAACTTAAATTCCCTATCAGTGCAACCAAACCTCCGAGAGACCATCAAATTGAAACAGAGTCGAGACACCTCCATCCTTAAAATCAAAGAACAAATCCAAGAAGGAAAAGTTCCAGAATTTCAAATTGATGATAATGGGATACTCTGGATGAAAGGATGATTGTATGGGCCGAACATCGATGGAATTCGAGAGGAAGTAATGGCCGATGCGCATAAATCCAGATTTTCGGTACATCCAGGGAGTACCAAAATGTACAGAGACTTAAAAAATAATTACTGGTGGAATGGTATGAAGAAAGATGTAGCTGTCTTTGTTCCGAAGTGTTTAGTCTGTCAAAAAGTCAAGGCGGAATATCAAAGGCCTGGAGGACTTTTACAACCATTGGAAATACCAGAGTGGAAGTGGGATAACATCTCCATGGATTTCGTTGCAGGGCTACCAAGTTCAAGGCAGGGTCACGATGGGATCTGGGTAATCATTGATAGACTGACCAAGTCTGCCCATTTCTTGCCAGTACGAATGAATTATAATTTGGATAAACTAGCCACTATGTATATGGACAACATAGTGAGACTACATGGAGTCCCAGCAAGTATACTGTCTGACCGAGATCTATGATTTGTATAAAGATTTTGGAAAAGTTTCTAAAGGCTATTGGAACCAAGGTTACTCTCAGCACGGCCTATCGTCCTCAGACTGATGGCCAAACCGAAAGGACAATTCAAACCCTCGAGGATATGCTAAGGGCATGTGCACTGGACTTTTCTGGAAATTGGAGTGAACAGTTACCGTTCATAGAGTTCGCCTATAACAACAGCTACCATAGTAGTATCGAGATGGCTCCATATGAGGCATTGTATGGTCGGAAGTGTAGGTCGCCTCTATATTGGGACGAGGTCGTAGAAAAAGCTGTTATCGGACCGGAACTCATTCAGTAAACCGTTGATAAAGTAGTTATAATCAAGGAAAGACTTAAGGCAGCCCAAGATAGGCAAAAAAGTTGGGCCGATTTAAAGAGAAGACCGTTCGAATTGGAGATTGGAGAAAAATCTTACGTCAAGGTTTCCCCGATGAAAGGAGTGGTTCGGTTCTATAAATCCGGAAAGTTGAATCCGAGATATGTCGGACAGTTTGAGATATTGGAGAAGATAGGAACCTTAGCCTACCGATTGGCGTTACCACCAGATATGTCCAGAATACATAACGTTTTCCACATCTCTCAGCTAAGGAAGTATGTCCCAGACCCGAGTCATGTACTCAAGGTTACGCCACTGATGATTGAGGGAAAATTTAACGAAGAACTTAAATACGAAGAAGTCCCTATCCCAATAGTGGACACAAAAGACCAAGTGTTGAGACACCGGACGATACCTTATGTCAAGATACAGTGGTCAAATCATACTGATAGAGAGGCCACCTGGGAACTCGAGGAGAAGATACGATCACAATACCCCCATATATTCGAAATATCAAGCTAATGCAAGTTTCGAGGACGAAACTTTTACTAAGGAGGGAGGGATGTGAGAACCCAGGATTTTACGATCTGAAGCAAATCAAGTAAGTAATACGAACTGGAAATGTAACTCAAACTAAGCTCGAAAATTTTCGTTCCAACTAGGTAACTTGAATATTAACTTAGATTTTCATTAAATTGAACTCGAGGAAGCAACTTCAAAGCTCGGGGATTAGCTCAACAGGAGGCCAAGCTACAAATAATCGCATCCATTGGAGTGGTGTCACGGGAAGAATAAAACACCAGCTCAAGGACTCGATCCTTCAGCTCGGAGGAGCTCAACAAAGCTTGTCCTAACAAGACCAAAAGGGAGCTATAAGTTGAGCCAAGAGTTTGGACAAGTTGAATGTGCAGGAAATAACTTTTGCGTTAAACCATGAAGGAGCTGCGGGAGGAGCTAAGGGCTAGGACGTATTAATGATGCAGGAAATGACTCTTTAGAAAACCAAAGTGACAATTAAGGAATGCATGAGATTTTGAGCCACCATAATGATCACATTCAAACCTTTTCTTGGACCCCAAGTTGTCGACCAAGGTGGCTAGGTGGAAGGTCTTTCTTTTGCCTATAAATACCACTCATTCGGTTGAAAGGAAACACACTACAAAACCTCTCAAATTTCGGTTCCCCTCACCCCTACAAATCTCGGCCGAATTCAAGTAAGAAGGAAGACAAATTTTCGTGCATTTCAGAGTTGCTTTTTTGTGCCGAAGTGCTGCCCGATCGAAGACAATAATTATTGGCGTTGCGCCGCAGTGCTGCCGAAATTTCAAGAAAGAGCTTTATAAAAAATATCAGATAAGTGGGCTTTCGTTAAATATTTTATTGTATTTTTAAACGTTGATATAAATAACGTGACATGGATGTTGGTGTGTCCCTTTTTCGAAAATATTAGTGTGTTTTATTTCAAATTTCGATCGATTATGTGTTCCTTCTATGTTTCAAGATTCTTGGTTCCGCTGTGTCTGTGTGAAAACTCTGAAATTTGAAAATCTGAAAAGTCCTGTCTGTTACTTTTGAATTCTGTTGCAATGTTACGACTCGAATTTGAAATAGACGAGAATTGTAGTTCTGTTCTAGCCCCCATTGTTGGTATAAAACCATGTTCTGGCCTCACCCCTTAGAGGACTAAAATATTGGGGACAATAAGACCATAGAAATGAGATGAGTAACAATGTTGTGTCTGTCTGATTTTATCTGTTTCCGTATTGATCTGAATCACCTGATAAGTTCTGTCTTTTATTCGATTCGTCTCTGCCGTGCAAGTTAAGAATATTAAGTTTCAAAAGTATGTTAAATGAAATTTTTAAAGAATTAAGTTCTATATGTATCTTTGGAATCGATCGACCCCCAATTGCTGAGTGTTTCCCAAAACACTCGCCCCTAACAAATTTCAGATAAAACTGAAGAGCAAGTAAATGAGGAGGAGCAAGAAGCGTTCTGGGGTTGGTGATCAGATTTCGAGATCAGAAAATCGAGAATTTTACTCCTTTTCTTTTGTTTAGCTTATGCTAACTCTGATGTAAAAGTTTATTCTTTTGTCATTGTAAGACAATATTCTATTTATGAAAAAGACTGGTTTGTTTTGATACGAGGCTTAATTGTTTTCAAGTAATTTAACAATGCCGGATGTCACCAACGCTTCGGACTCGGGGCACGACATTTCCAACGCTGATGGTGGCACAACCCTTTACAGGACTTTTGCTCTGATACCAACTGAAACGTCTGTCTTTTTTATTGCTTAAAAAGTACTAGAATTTTTTTAGCTTAATTCGGCCGATCACCCATAATACATGAAAATATTTTATTAAAATATTTTGCCCATTGTAAAATAAAACATCAACCAACTAGTATTTAAAATAAAGTGAAATAGTCATAAAATGAAATCGTCAAATGTTTTACCAAACCTAAAAAGCAATAAACGTGAAAAGTATTATCCTCTCAAAAACCCCTCAAAAGCATAAATAAATAGTCTTAAAAATCTTTTAACGTAAATCGTAATCAATTATCATAAGTGCGGAAAAGTAGAAGCAAGGGTCCTCGGGTTTTGTGTACCTTCAGTCTAGTCAGGTCTACCATAGAGACCTTCCTCAACCTCACCTGCATCCATCACACCTAGCGAGTCTAAGGACTCAACACCAAAATCTTTATAACAAATAATACGTATTAAAATCACAAGCAACAGTGAAAATAATTTTACGTAAAAATAACATTTTCATGACATGCAACATAAACCTTAACTTTTTCCTTCTCCTCAAACATAATGATACCCCGGTAAGAGCTCGGGTCATGAATGACCCGGAATATCAAATGGATTCCCAAATCTAAGTGAGTCTGCAGATGGATTCTTCTGGAGACGGGCAGGTGAATGCCCATGCTCTACTCTCCAGGCGGTCATAGGCCTGGGCTCTTGTATAAATTTCTCGAGAGGCACTACCCGGTCACCTCGATAACAGTGTCGCACTTAAGTGGTTCAGAAGATAAGATCTTGTCTCGAGAAACGTGCCTGACAGAGTCCTATTGATGTGACACGATGGGAAAATAGGGTGGCTTGACAGGAAGTCAACATCAAAGGCTATGAGTGGTAGGTGTATGCGCAAATCGAGGTAATCCTTGATTTTCCTTCCTATAAATAGCAGGTATTGTTTACATTTGAGGGACCGAATTTTGGTGCTTCTAAGCTCTTCCCCTCACATATATTCGCACATATATCGCCATTTTCTCTCATCTTCAACCTGCTGACTTAAGCATCGGAGTGGTCACGCCGGACACCCCTCCTGCGCCCATTCACGAGTTCCTTTCATTATGTGCAGGTCACGATCAAAGTCATCTACTTTGCCCATTTTCCTAAATAACACTATAAATTATTGATTCGATCCGGTGGAGCACCCGACCCGGCTCACCCATTTCACCCGGATCGCATCTTTGGCACCGCCTGTGGGAACTTGAGCCCAAGACGTAGATACGGTTTCCATTCAAAATAAGTTCGACCTTTCTCGGCACCACAGTAAGCCCAACTCTGCTTGGCAAACATACAAGTCCGACCAGTTCGGCATTCAAATCTTATATGTGGATTTTATATGGGCTCAAAAGCTCAGTAGCTATCTCGGATTGGCATGGAAGAGTGTTTGCTATGCACTCAACAACATACAGCTATATTAGTCACCTAATTTAGCTCAACCAGAGAAGTTTCACTCTACCGAAAATGACTTCAGATTCAATTTTTCCAGGTTAGTGGTTTGGTTTTTAATAAAACTAATATATCAGGAGAAGCAAAATTATTTAAAGTCCGGGAGATATGAGGCCCCGGCACCATATAATAAGTCAGGAGATATGAGGCCCCGCACATTATCTATAGTCCGTGAGAACAAGCCCCGGCACATTATCCCAAGACCAGGGCCTCCTTAACTTGGTTGCCTCATTAAGTACCAGGGATCCGACTCCTGCCTGAGTACCCATACCTCGGCCTCGCTAAGTCCAGGGCTCCGTACCCTGGCCCTGGGACACGTAACCTCGGTCACTGCTAATGTCCCGGGATCCCGTGGCCCGGGGACCCGTACCTCCCTCGTGCTCTGCTAATTCTCAAGCTTCCTCACCTTGTTATTTACGAGCCCAGATTCTCAAAACCTGGCTCGGGGCTCCGTACCTTCGACCATCCCAAGTCCGGGACATGCCTCCCAGGCCCCACAGGGCTCCGCACATTGGTTATTTATAAGCCCAGGGTTCTAAACTGGCTCAAGGCTCCGTACCTCGAACATTCCTCCCATCCAGGGAACAGGCTCCATAGCCCAAGGCTCCACACCTTGGTCATTTATGAGCCCAGGGTTCCCAAACCTGGCTCGGGGCTCCGTACCTCGACCATTCCCCAGTCCTAGGACATGCTCCCCGGCCCAAGGCTCCGCACATTGGTTATTTATGAGCTCAGGGTTCTCAAACCTAGCTCGGGGCTCCGCACCTCGACCATTTCTAAGTCCGAGAGATATGAGGCCCCGACAATCTATTTTTAAGCCCGAGAGACATGAGGTCCCGGCATCTTATACTTAAGTACGGGAGATATGAGGCCCCGACAATCTATTTTTAAGCCCGAGAGACATGATGTCCCGGCATCTTATACCTAAGTCCGGGAGATATGAGGCCCCAGCGTCTTATGCAAAGACCGGGAGGCACGAGGCCACGGCATCTTATCTCAAGTCCATGAGACACGAGACTCCGGCATTTTATCTCATTTTTAGGAGACATGAAGCCCCCGATGCTTTTATAGAACAAGATTGATTATCTCTTTGGGAATCCAAGCATGACTGATCGGGACAATGAGTATGACTCTAGCCCGACTATTTAAGGGATGTGTGATGATACACCCCCCCCCCCCCCCCCCCCCCCCCCCGTAAGAGCACGGGTAATGGATGACCCGGAATATCAAATGGATTCCCAAATCTAAGTGAGTCTGCAGATGGATTCTTCAGGAGCCGGGCAGGTGAAAGCCCATGCTCTACTCTCCGGGCGGTCATAGGCCTGGGCTCTTGTATAAATTTCTCGAGAGCCACTACCCGGGCACCTTGATAACAGTGTCACACTTAAGTGGTTCAGAAGATAAGATATTGTCTCGAGAAACGGGCCTGACAGAGTCCTATTGATGTGACACGATGGGAAAATAGGGTGGCTTGACAGGAAGTCAACATCAAAGGCTATGAGTGGTTGGTGTACGCGCAAATCGAGGTAATCCTTGATTTTCCTTCCTATAAATGGCAGGTATGGTTTACATTTGAGGGGCCAAATTTTGGTGCTTCTAAGCTCTTGCCACTCACATATATTCGCACATATATCGCTATTTTCTCTCATCTTCAACCTGCTGACTTAAGCATCGGAGTGGTCACACCGGACACCCTTCCGGCGCCCATTAACGAGTTCCTTTCATTGTGTGCAGGTCACGATCGAAGTCATCTACTTTGCTCATTTTCCTAAACAACACTATAAATTATTGATTCGATCCGGTGGAGCACCCGACCCGGCTCACCCATTTCACCTGGATCGCATCACATAACATAGCGTAAATCCTTTTATCATGATCATAAAAATTTTACTTTCCTTTATTGAATTCAGATCGTTAATTTTGACTTTCCTCAATACTCAAAAGTCGATGGATCCATCTACATGAAACCACAGTACTGAACGGCGGGGACATCAGCGACATAAGATCGTCAATTGAGCCTTGAACTATCCTCAATCATATACTCATTAATCACAATTACTTCCCTTCCTCCAACGTTTCATATTTTCATCACTTGATAAGATCATGCTTAAATATCATTTTTCTTTTGAAACCAAGCATGCAGCATATATTTTAAATATCAACCTTAAATCATAAAAATCCATGGATATTTAATATCATAATTTATTCATGTAAAGTTCATAAACATTTAAAAATAATCATAATATCATAAAAACACCATTCAAAGTACCACCATGACGTTTACTAATTTTTAGGTGTAAAAAGACTGTTTTACCCCTAAACGTAAAATTCCTCAATTTTGACTTTTCTTGAATTCATTGACTTTAACATGTCCCAAATAATTGTTTAAATTTACATGAATTTTCCTATATTTTTATTTGGAAAAAACTAAGACTTTTTGAGTTAATCTTTAATTAATCGCTTTGACGGTGTTTTAATCCCGAAAAAATCCCAAAATTTAAAATAAAATTCCTAAATTTAAAACTTAATATTTTTTATATTATTTTAGCCCTTATGAACCACGACTCGACCCCCGAGAACCGTGTTTCGAATAATTTTAACCTTAAAACCCTAATATGACCTACAAAAGTTCCACCCGAGCAATGTCTCGATTTTGTCGAGCCATCCTCGAGCCATACCATGCCAAACCTTGACCAACACTTTAGTGCACCCTACTGGACCCTTGGAACCCCTAGGAACCATCCCATACCATGAAAACGAAGCCCCCAACCCCAGCCATTTTCTGGCCGAGAACTCCATCCTTGCATGGACTCTTGTTTGCGTGTCCAGGCCTCTACCAGCAAACCCAGGCCTTGACCCAACCACTCACACACCTTCCTAGGATCCTTAAGACTCACCCTAGCCCAGCCCCTGAGCCTTGTACCGAACCCCTCAGCCCCTGAATGCCTGTGCACTTCTGTGCAGGGCTTTCCACGTTCTCGAGTAGGAGTCCTTGATAACAAGGAGTCCTCCCCAGCCCTCTTACTCGAGTCCTAGCTTGGCTAAGAATCTCCCCTCGACTAAAACATCCCCTGACCGAGCTCTGGCCCCAAGCCGTGACCCTCCAGCCCCCCTCAACAAGGAGCCCGATAACCCCAAACCCATGACAGAAAACCGACTCCAACTTATTTCCTTGGTGATTATCGTGGGTTTGGTGTATTTTTAGGACTCTAATTCATATAAAAACTTGCTTGAACATAACTTAACATCATGGCAACCCTTAACATGTATAGAACATGTTTTTTGATCAAACTTCATGGATTTAATACATGTATGTTCAATATTCCGAAAATAATCAAGAGGAGTTCCTGTTTTTCATGCACACGATATTTGAAACGATAATACGATGTGATAGACAAGAAAAGGAGATGTATGGCGTGCCTTTGCGTTTTAAACGCACGAAAAACCTTTGGCGATTGAAGAACGGCGACAGAGAGACGATGGCTTTGATGTTCCTTTGAAATTCCGAAAATCCTTTTTCAATTATTGAGTGTGTATCGTGTATAAGGGGGTGGAGAAAGGTTTTTTTGGCTTGAAGTGTGTGGCCGTGTGTAGTTTGGGGAGGGTTTACTTATTTTTATACACTAATTAAATCCCTAAGTAAGGCTTAGGCCTAATAAGCCTACCATTTAGGTCCATTAGTCTTAATTAGAAATTAATTAAAATATTAAAATATTTTTGGTAAAATAAGTTTGTGAATTTATTAGCCGGTTTGCCAAAAAGTTCGTATATTTGATGAAAAACCAACACCAATAAAATTTACGTCCTGGAGTGTAAAATCACCTCAAAACTCCTTATTTTCAAAATTAAGAAAAAGAATCATTCATATTTTAAATAATTAAAATTAATTATTTATTAAAAACATTTTAGTTTTTTCCAACCCTCGGTCTCCGTTCCTCGATCGCAACTTGAATAATTCTTAAAAATACAATTTTATTCATCATGACCAATAAATCCTATTTAACATATAATCATGCATGTCACATAATTGATTAAGCAAACAAGTAATTACTCATTTTTCATATTCCCTAGATTTGCATGCAGTTGGATTACGTCGTCTTTAATTTTGGACCTTACACTTAGTGGATCGGCAACATTATCTGGGGAGCCGACTTTGTAAATCGACACTTCTCCTCTTTCCACAATCTCTCGGAGGATGTTGTACTTTCTCAATACGTGTTTGGATTTCTGATGAGACCTTGGCTTCTTCGCCTGAGCAATAGCTCCCGTGTTGTCACAAAACACCGGGACTGGAGCAACCCCATTAGGAATGATACCCAACTCTTGGACTAAATTTCTTAACCAAACTACTTCCTTTGCTCTAGCTGATGCAGCAATGTATTCGGTCTCAGTATTGGAATCCACAGTACTGTCTTGCTTGGAACTCTTCCAAGAGACAGCAGCACCATTGAGCATGAATACGAACCCAGAGGTTGACTTTGAGTCACCGATATCGCTTTGGAAGCTAGAGTCGGTATAGCCTTCCAATTTCAGTTCTTCAACTCCATAGACCAAGAACAACTTGGTACTTATTGATGTCTTTCACAGCTTTTCAGTGTGGAAGACCAGGGTTTGATTGATATCTACTCACTACACTTAGTGAAAAAGCAACGTCAGGACGTGTAGATATCATCTCATACATGATACTACCAATTGCAGATGCATAAGGAATGCTTGTCATCACCGCTATCTCTGCATCAGTCTTGGAAGACATAGACTTGGATAGAACACGCCATGACACATTGGTAGATGTCCTCTCTTGGACTCATCCATCGAGAACCGCTTAACGATGATATCCATCGAGACCAAGCAATCTTCTTGATCATCTCTATAGATCTGTATTCTCAATACAAAAGATGTTTCACCCAAATCCTGCATCGAGAACTTACTCTCTAACCATATTTTAGTTGATTGCAACATCCCTACATCATTCCCAATGAGTAGAATGTCATCAACACAAAGTACCAGGAATGTCACAGCACTCCCACTGACCTTCTTATACACACAGGGCTCCCCAGGATTCTTAGTATAACCAAAATCTTTTATTGTACCATCGAATCTGAGGTTCCAACTCCTAGATGTCTGCTTTAAACCATAAATAGATCTCTGAAGTGTGCATATCATATGCTCACTTCCGATAGATGTAAACGAGAAGAAAGATTTGGAGCAGCAATAGAACTTGAAGGCTTCGTAGGTGGTTGATCAGCTGAATCAACATCTGGTTCTTCATTTGGTTGCTCAGCTGATTCAGAAATTGGTTCTTCAATTGTTTGAACAACTGAAACTGTGATTGGATCTTCAGCTGGCACCTCTTCGGATTTTACCAAGTGCAGCTGAGCCTCTTCAGTTATTGTGACAAATCCCTATTCAGTCGTGGCAGTCGATTGAACTGGATCTTCTGTTGGTTTAAGAATATCCTGTGAGGCTGGTTCTTCAGTTGGGATTAGTTCTTAAACTGCTTCTGTAGTAATCAGTTGAATATCTGTGGCAACTGATTTAATAGCTTTGTCGATGTTCGCCAACGATAATTCAGCATCAGTATATAGTTGAAATTCGGCAGTACAGGATTGAGGAGTAGAGTTGACGGTTGCCCATACTTTGAAGAAGAAACAGTTACTTTCTTAGAAGATTCAACAACTGGTTCTTGGGACAGCTTTTGATGTTGAACTGATTTTTCAGCTTCTTCTTCTGATGAAAGATTGTGGGAATCTGCTGGAATAAGCAGTTCTTGATCCAGTTCTCAATGTTTAATCTCCATCTGCAGTGACAAAAGATCTGAGTCCAGTTGATCATGAACTACTTTGTCATTAAAGGCAGTTGGACTGGTGTGATCATAATTTTTGCGTAGCTGAACAATCATTTTTCTTTACTTCTTTGCACGTACTTGATCAAAGAAGTACTTCTTCCTCTGCAAAGATTGAACAACTGAAGCCGTTTTGACAACTTTCAGGACTATAGTTTCCAGGGCAATAAATTTCTTCAAATCTGTTTTCTTCTGTAGTCGTCTGACAAACACTTCAGTCCTAAACCTGACCCATTCAACATAAGCTTCTAGCTTAGTCTCAGAGAACTCATCGACCTCTTTCCAAATAAGGTCGATATGAGTTTGAATTGTGTTTGTAGGTCTGGGCTCTTCTGTCATCTTGGCCTTTCCCTTTGAGTCAGTCAGAACATAAGGAATACACAGTCCTAATCTAGTTGCATCAATCATTTCTCTAATCACTATCCCTTTGGGTCTGGAAAATGGAAAAGTAGTTGGGCCAGAGATAGTGATCAATGGATCTTTAACTCCAGCAAGTTTCTTCTTATCACCAAATTTGGTTATAGGCTTCTTCTTGGCTTTCTTGACTGATTTGGGAGCCTCCTGCGTCCCAATCTCCTTATTCACCTTAATGAACTGTTCAGAGAGTTTTCCAGCTTGAGCTTCGGCAGCTGAACATTCTTCACATTGAAAATTTTGAACTTGGATGACCTCTCAGAGGAGTCAGCCACCAAGTCTATGCTTTTCAGCAAATAACCGAGCGGCACTGCAAATTCCTTCGATTGTTTCGATGACTGAAAGATGATTTTGAGAAGGTTGAAGATGATACATTTCCATTGCAGTATTTTTCAAGCCATGATAACAGTCATGACTTGAAATTTTTCCAAAGTGAGAGCAGCAAAAGATCCTGCTTTGGCGAGTAGCCCTTTGGCCACAATGTCAGCCAGTAACTGGATTTCTGGCTTTGATTCATTCTAAGGATCGGAAACCTTGATTTTTCATCCATCAGCAGTTAGAAGAGTCTGCATCTCCTCGACATCAGATGTTTTACATCAAAGATATTAGCCAGTCCATGAGTAGGCAGCTGAAATATGTTGCTGAAGGAATCTTCTTCGATTGTCAGCAAATGATTGTTGATGGTGGTAGTGATGTTGCCGTCAGTAGAGATAAATCCATTGGCATAAAGATCCTGAATCTTTTTTGGGTAAATTTCTTGGGAAGATAATCTCATAAATGTCTTCAATCCAGCAACATCCTGTTTGAGAAACACATTCTTGATATCCTTGTCCTTGATAGATAGGACTGAATCAAAATCAATTGCCATTGCGTCCAGCATGTATTCCGAAACTTGATTTGCCATTGCTGAAATATTGGTTATCTGTGAGAGAGAAAGATTTGTGTATTGACTTGCTTTGTAGATTGAAATGCTCGTAAAGAAAAACTGAAATGAAGTGGGTTCAAGTACGTATGTATGTGACAGTTCAATTTTTTGGACATGTGTCAGTCAAGGAAAAACTCGTGTGTTCGTGTGGTGAAAATGTGTGTAGAATTTAAATGATCTACGTGGGGCCACGTTATAAAGCACTATTCAATGAAAGATATCAATTAAATGTGTAATTATCAGTCACATCACTTATTATGGAATATTTATTGATTTATTAGTTAAATTGTTGGAGAAGATCAGTTAGGTCTGCAACTGAGTGATCAGTTGAAAGCTGAGTCATTTCAGTTGAAGACCAACTGACTATTGTTTTCTCAGTTAACCGTTTATATTCGATTTACCCCTTAATAAATGCATATAAATAAAAGAAAGGGTAAGAGAAGCTTAGTATGAATAAGTCAATGTCTTTTCAGTTGACTAGAGTCTCTTAGTTTTCTTCTATTTCTTCAATATTCGTCTGTATATAAATAAGAGCAAAGTTATTATATAATAACAGCTAAACACCGATGGATAGTTCAAGAAGTTCCAACGTTCTTCTTTCTGCATTAACACATCGCCGTTTGGAGAGATTGAAGGAATCTATCAAAGAACGCATCTTTTTAAAGGTCATGTACACTTGGACCAAGATACACGAGCTTCAGACCATTCAACGATATAGATTAGTTGCTACTGATAATCAGAGGGAAACTGAAAGAAAGTATATGACGCGTCTTGAAGTTATCCATACTTCATAACTTGCCACAGATGAAGGTCATATTCAGTTGATGCTTATGAAGGAATGTAATGTGCTGGAAAAGATTTCTTCTTCAGAAGGTTTCAGAAGAGTTAACTGCCATGAATTATCTAATTGGTTGTCCTTTTAGCAAGATTCCACGGAAAAGAAACTGAATCGTGTAATCTGAATGATATTTTATCAATAAAATTGTAGTTTCGATTCATTGATGTTTCCTTAACTGCATATGAACAGATATCAGTTCACAAACAGTTACCTACTGATAAACACTAATTGAATAGTTATTAATTGAAAATTGACTAAATGAATAAAAATTAACAATAACAGACATAACAACATTATCATTGATATAACTAAGACATATCAATTAAACCAAGAATATTGCGAAAATTAGAAAACTTAGTCTTTCGTAACGGTTTGGTGAAGATGTCAGCTTCTTGTTGTTCAGTTGGTATGTATTCCAGCCTTATTGTTTTCTTCAGAGCATGATCTATGATAAAGTGTTGTCTGACATCGATATGCTTGGTCCTAGAGTGAAGAACTAGATTGTATGCAATTGCATTCGTGCTTTTATTATCACAAATATTGGTGATTCTTTTGCAATGACTCCATAGTCTTTCAGTTGTTGATGAATCCAGATCAGTTGTGCACATCAGCTTCTAGCAGCAAGATATTCCGCTTTAGTTGTGGAATTTGCTATAGATGTTTGCTTCTTGCTGAACCATGAAATCAGTCTGTCTCCTAGAAGCTGACATGATCCATTGGTGATTTTATGATCTAGCTTACATCCTGCATAAACTGCGTCTGAATATGAAACTAAATTGAAATAAGAGTCCTTAGAATACCATAAGCTCACATTTTGTGTGCCTTTAAGATATTTTAAAATGCGTTTGGCAGCTGAAAAGTGCGCTTGCTTAGGATCTGCCTGAAATCTATCACACATTCAAACAACAAACACAATATCAGGACGACTAGCATTTAGGTACAATAATGAACCTATTAAACCTCTCTAAAGTGTTGTCTCAACTGATATTCCCCCTTGATCATTGTCTAGTTTGATTGATGAACTCATAGGAGTATTTGCAGTTCAACATGTTTCCATGACAGATTTCTTAAGCAATTCCTTTGTATATTTGGTCTGACTGATAAAAGTACCAGTTTCCAGTTGCTTCACTTGCAGACCGAGGAAAAATGTCAGTTCACCCATCGCACTCATCTCGACTTTTTCCGTATTAACTTGGCAAATTTCTCACACAATTTGGAGTTTGTTGATCAAAAAATAATATCATCAACATATATTTGCACAAGTAAAATGCGACCATTCTTTGAAAATTTGAACAGAGTCTTATCAACTGATCCAACAGTAAAATCATGATCTGTTAGGAATTTTGAAAGAGCTTCATACCTAGCTCTTGGAGCTTGTTTAAAACCATATAAGGCTTTGTTCAAATGATAAACATGATCAGGAAGAGATTGATTAACAAAATCTGGTGGTTGCTCAACATATACTGTGGGGACCCGGACACTAATCAGGTTCTTAATCATCATTGGGACTAATTAATCAATTATAAACAGGGTCTAAATTTTTTTTTTTTTTTTTTATGCGGAACGTAGTGAAATCAAACTAATATACAACTCAGTATATAAAAGTACAAGTCCTGTACTACAAACATACATTCAACTAAGGTTTAAACAACTAATATCAAGTGTCCAACCCTATCTACAATCCAAGTCCGGAGCCTCCACTCTAATCACGATCTCTCCTCATCTCCTGGACCCTGATCCTGTCCCACCTGTTGTCAAGTACACATACAGACAAGACAACAGCCGGATAACTCCGGTGAGAATAAATCCCAGTATAAATCAACGAAACATGCAATCATATAAACAAATATAAAGCATGTAATCAGGTAACAGAATATGTAACAAATCTGAAACATAATCAATATCATGCTGTCGACAATACTCGTAGATCTACAATTCAGACTAGACTCAATCCTAGTCTAGGGATCCCGGTTTCCAGATGTGGTATTCCTATATCGAATTTCGTAAAGGGGAACCATAATCTCTATTACTCGATATAACCAGTGCCCTGGTATTCCTATATCGAATTCCGTAATAGAAGAATTCCAATACCTTTACTCGATATAACCAAATATGGTGTTCCTATATCGAATTCCGTAATAGATTCCATTACTCGATATACTAAAAAATCCAGTGTCCTGACCTAACCGTTAAGGACTGTAGCTCTATCGCTAGCATCCTATCTTGTGACATCGTGCAATGTGCTGTGGCGATACCACCACTATCCGGCACGGTGTGTCACAAGACAGTTCGACCAATACCTGTTGTCTAGATATCAAGAGAACAAGTATATTAATCAAATCAATGCAAATATCAATGCAATAAAGTAAAGTATGTGATTTAGGGAAACCCAAGTCCATACCGACTCAAGTCCATCTCCCAATACCACATTGACTTACACCTTTTCTTCGTCGGTTTCTGGCTCAGTCGAAGTCCTGAACTCACAGTCTGTCTGGTACTAACAATATCAATAATCTCATATCAATATACCAGTCAATATCATAACAATCTGGTCAATCTGGATTTAATTCAAATTAACGGTATAACGGTATAATTTCAATATCCCCGTCAGTTCTGAACATCGCAAATACAATACTGGAACTCATAATCTGTGTCAATACAAATCAAAATCTGAATACTAACACCATTCTGGTATAGAATCTTAGTCAATATCTTTCAAAAATCATAACAATTGTATAAATAGTCTGTTTCTCAATCTGACTTCGATTCTATCATGTCTAACATGACAAGAACATCATATATGACTTCTATTCAATTCTGACCATAGCATAATTTCAAAACGTAACAAAACTTACGTCCAGTTGTAGCCTGTGTTGATAGGAACACAGTGCTGAAGTCGGATTCAAAATCAGACGGACGAATTTATCGCAAAAGGCGTAAGGATTTTCTAGAACTATCCCCAGACCCTTTTTTCTGATTTCCTTCGTTTTTCCTTTCTGAAGGATTAGCATGTTTATATATATATATATATATATATATATATATATATATGTACTCGAAACATGCAAGAAGGCAAGTGGCGAAATCTCGTTTTGCATGATTCGCGCTCGAGCGGTCAATCTTTACCGCTCGAGCGCGGAGCCTTCTGTCCAAGCCTCGGCGATTACACACTGGCGCTCGAGCGGTAACTTTCTGCCGCTCGAGCGCCAGACATTCTGTCCGAACAATACTTTGCGATGCATTGGCGCTCGGGCGGTGCTTTTCTACCGCTCGAGCGCCGAGGGTTCTGGCCAAATCCTTGGCTACTTATGCAACGACGTTCGGTCTCGGCATAACGGTTCATTTGAGTTCTTACAACCTTAATCATGCCAATTAATCAACGTCTGATTATAATAATTAAATCTCGGGCATTACATATACTTCTTCCTGCAATTGACCATTTAGAAACGCACTCTTTACGTCCATCTGGTAGACTTTAAAGTTCTTGAATGAGGCATAGGCAAAGAACATTATGATTGCTTCCAGTCTTGCAACTGGTGCATAAGTTCCATCGTAATCTCTTCATTCTTCTTGCCTATATCCTTGTGCTACAAGCCTCGTTTTGTTGTGTACGACTGAACCATCTCGTTCACTTTGTTTCTGTATACCCACTTTGTACCTATAATGATTTTACAAACTGTTCTTGGAAATAAGTTCCAGAAATTGTTATGGGTAAACTGATTTAGCTCTTCTTGCATGACATTTATCCAGTTGGGATCAGCAAGAGCTTCATCAGCTTTCTTAGGCTCCATTAGGGAAACGAAAGCTGAATGAATAAATAAGTTAAACATTTGATTCCGAGTTCTTACTGAATCAGATGAATTACCTATTACCAATTCAAGTAGATGTGATTTCTTCCATCTGTATTCAGCATTTGTTGCATCCAACTCAACAACTGCTTCGGTTGGCAACTGAATATTTTCTTCAGTTTCAGTTGCTGCTGTATCAGTTGGTAACTGAGTATAATAATTTTGCTCCACCAACTGACTATCAATAACAATTTCTTGTTCAACTTATCGATCCAACACTTCTGGTTCTGGTGTTTGAGGGATATTTCGATTAATGTGATTCTCTTCTTCATTTTCATCCTCCAAACTAATATCTGTAAAACGATCAACTAGCCCAACTGGATCAGTTGGCTTATCAGTTAGCACAGATTAATCAAATACAACATGAATAGACTCTTTTACATTCAAAGTGCATTTGTTAAA
This sequence comes from Primulina eburnea, assembly GCF_022965805.1. Lineage (NCBI taxonomy): Eukaryota > Viridiplantae > Streptophyta > Magnoliopsida > Lamiales > Gesneriaceae > Primulina > Primulina eburnea. The sequence goes on along the minus strand of NC_133109.1, from coordinate 20,690,626 downwards.
AACTCTGTAAGCTTTATAACTGATGAATCCAAGAAATATTCCCTCTGCAGATTTAGCATCAAAAGCTTTTAAATGATTTTTGCCATTATCAAGAATAAAACATCTGCAGCCGAATATTTTGAAATAAGAAACCACTCTTTTGCGTCAATGCCAGATCTCATACAATGTTTTCAAATGATTCTATGTCATTGATCTGTTCTAAGTTTAACATGCAGTGTTTACTGCTTCTGCCCAAAACCTCTGAGAAATACCAGAATCAGCAAGAATTGTTCTAGCAGCTTCTTTAAGGGTTTGATTTCTTCTCTTAGCTACACCATTTTTTTTAGGAGTTCTTTATGCTGAGAACTCATGCTTGATCCCAGTATTTTCTAAAAATTGTAAAAGATTTTGATTGATGAATTCAGTCTCTCGATCAGACTTTATTCGATCATTCCCAACTGATTTTTCATTTAATAGTCTTTTGAAAAGCTTAATCAGTTGTGCGGCAGTTTGGTCTTTGGATTTAAGAAATAAAACCCAAGTAAATCTTGAAAAATCATCCACGACTACTAAGGTGTATTTCATTCCCCCTAAGCTCATGACTGATATAGGACAAAAAAGATCTATATGTAGCAGTTTTAAGCATCGAGAAGATGATTTACGACCCTTGTTTTTAAATGAAGACTTGCTTACAAAACTGACATGCTGAACAATTTTTATCTTTTGAAAAATCTATTTTGGGCAAACCAGTTACAAGATCATGGTTACTCAGATAGGCAATAGATTTAAAGTTTAGGTTGTTCAACCTCTTATGTCACAACCGGTTTTTAGAAGATTTGGAAACTATAAAACAAACTGGTGCATAAGGTTGTTCAGTCTAACTGACTTTATAGGTGTTCCCACAACGATTTCTAGTTAGGATGACCTCATTAGTTGAGTCTCTAAATGAGCAAGTGTGTCTGTCGAACTGAACTGAGAATTTATTGTCCCATAACTAACTGATGTTAATCAAGTTATATTTCAAATTCCCAACTAGTAAAACATCTTTCATAGAAAAATTACCATGGAAAAGCTTACCCTTACCCACAGTTTTACATTTGGAGTTGTCTCCAAAAATGATGTTTGGACCAGTGTATTTTGTGAGAACTCGAGATTTTATAATTCAAAGCAAATCAAGTAAGTAATACGAATTTGAAGTGTAACTCAAACAAAGCTAGAAAATTTTCGTTCCAATTAGATAACTTGAATATTAACTTAGATTTTCATTAAATTTAACTCGAGGAAGCAACTTCAAAGCTCGGAGATTAGCTCAACACGAAGCCAAGCTGCAACTGACAGCATCCATTAAAGTATTGTCACTGGAGGAATAAAACCCCAGCTCATGGACTTGAAATTCTTTGATTCCGCTGCATCCGCCTAAAAGTCTGATAAGTTTTGCCTAATAAGTTCCGTCTACTAAGTTCTGTCTGATAAGTTCTGTCTGATAAGTCTGAACTCTGTGTCGCAGTGTTACGATTCGAATTTGAAATGGGACGAGAATTGTGATTTTGTCTGGCCCCCATCGGTGGGTATAAAACCATGTTTTGTCTGGCCCCCATTGGTGGGTATAAAACCATGTTCTGGCCTCACCCCTTAGAGGACTATCATATTGGGGACAATTTGACCATGGAAATGAGATGAGTAACAGTGTTGTGTCCGTTTGATCTGATTTGTTTCTACATTACTCTGAATCATCTAATAAGTTCTGTCTTTTATACGATTCGTTTCTGTCGTATTAAGTTAAAAGTTATAAGATTTAAAAGTTTTATTAAAGAAATGTTCTAAGAAAGCTAAGCTCTATATGTATCTTTGGAATCGATCGACCCCCACTTGCTGAGTGTTTCCCAAAACACTCACCCCCTTACAATTTCAGATAAAAATGAAGAAAAAATAAATGAGGAGGAGCAGGAAGCTTTCTGGGGTTGGTGAACAATGACCAAGATCAAAGAGCAATTTATTCCTTTTGTTTAGTTTTCCGCATTCCGCAACTCTGATGTAACTTATTTCATTGTCATTGTAAGACAATACTTTATTTATGAAAAAGACTAGTTAACTTGATACGAGGCTTTATTGTTTTAAATATAATTGTTAAACTATGTAGGATGTCACCAACGCTTCGGACTCGGGGCGTGACATTTTAGTGGTATCAGAGCCGCCAGGTTAATAATCCCGCTGGGATTTTGATAGAAAAAATTTGACGAGTCAAATTTTGGCAAAAGCCTAGTGCATTCCAAATTAAGTCTAACTTTCATCTGTTCTTGGAATCCAACTTTCGTCTGTTTTCCTAAGTTTTCGATCAAACTTCAAAATTTTATCCTTTCAATCATTCCGAAAAATCTTAGTACAAAAATTTTCCACAACCACTTTGTTTCTATTATTGAAGTCTTTCAATCCTTAATACGAAACTGATATTTTACCTCCATTTATTCTAGGAAATGGATGCTCCCCATATTCGTGCTCAGGCTGCCCTCCGTATGCGTAAAATCACAATAGATAATCAGGCTAGGAAAATTGCGACCCTGAGAGCGCAACTGGCTAGAGAGAAATTAGAGAAGCAAGAGCTCAGTGAGATGAGACACATACTCGAGACGGACGTGCAGCGACTCACACATCACTTGGACTTGGCTGAGGGTCAACTGTTGCAGGTACCGACTGACTCCACTCGCATCACGCGCTTGGTTTCACTTAATAGGGATTTGCTGGAGAGGGTTGAGATTGAGCGAGGATGTGCTGCTCAGGCCCGACAGCGCCAGGAGGAGTATAACGCCAGACAGGATCGGTACATTTCAAAGCTCCACGGCACTATGGACAGACTACAGGATCAGAATAACTATCTGCATTCAGTGATAGAGAACATGAAGGAAGAAGAGGTAGCACCAATGGAAGTGGATGGAGTCGACAGTGCCAGTGACAGCGACGGCGGAGAGATGTTCGCTTAGATTAGCATTATATTAAAGTATTTGGATTGTAATAAATTTATGACTGAGAAAATATTGTGTACCAAATTATTTTGAAGCTTTCTATTATCCTTCTATTATTGCATATTTAAAATTTGACGAGTATCTATAAAAATGTTTTTTTTTTATCTTTATAGGAAACCAGTATGGATCTCCAAAGCATTATAAATGAACTTCAAAATCAACTTCAGGAAAAGGGGTCAGAAATTAAAATACTGAAAGAAAAAAATGAAAAACTCGAGAGAGATAACTACCAGTTGGATGGGAATAACGTATGCATGGGGGAGGATCTTCGTTAAGCAAGAGTGGAGGAGAAAAGACTGCGCGACGACGTTAGGCGCTATGTTGCCTATCACCTAGAATCTGAGCGACAACACGAAATCACCAAGGAAGAATTGAGCAAAGCCCAGGACAGGATTTTGACACTCCAAATCCGGGATGCAAGCATTCTAAAAACACAACGCTGTTTTCAGGAACGGATCGACGAGCAGGAGATCGACGAAAAAGTAAATCAATCAACAATACAACACCTCCAGGATCAAGTAAACAACCTCGATCACCACAACACACAATTGCAAAATTACATCGAACGTCTACAAAATGAAATGGTCAACATTGAAGAACTCATGGAACAACAGGAAGAAAACCCTGGGGAAGAAGAGATTAATGAAGCAGTAGGGGACGGAGAAGTAATAGACAAGTAGAGAGAGAGAGTTCTAGAATAAGTTTCGATTGTACCTAGACATATTTGATTAATCATCTGTTTTGAAAAGATTGGTTGTATGAAAAAAAATCTTTACAATTTAATGAAATTATTTCTTTGATTAAATATTGTGGCAAACAAATTAATAAAATACATGTTTATAGGAAATGGCAAGCAGACCACCCCGAAACAACCGTAACCCTCATGGCGCCAACCAAAATGAGAATCCACCACCACCACCTCCAAGAGTAAATCTCAGTCAAGAGGATATGATGGCAATAGCTACTATCGTAGCTGCAACGTTGCAAGGATTCATGAACCCATTGGCTAACGCCATCCAACCACCACCTGAACCGCAACCGTGTGGGATTAAGTACCATTACGAATCTCTCAGAAGGAATCAAGTTCCAACTTTTGATGGGAATCCAGACCCAGAAGTCAGCCTGTTAGATTAGGTGCCCGTCGAGCCAAGTGTTGGCCGAGGGTTCATGTTTAAACTCTATGTATGAACAGTCTTTATTTTAATAATATTTGAAATTATTATTTTGGCACTTCTTTATCTGTATATCCATGCTAGTTGCATAGATAAAGCCCTTGAATATACAAATAGTAGAAAGAATATGAGATGTATGATGAGTATCATGAAACTCATATTTGTAATACTGTATATTCTAAACGGTTCCTAGTCGATTCAGCCGCCACTAAGAAGGATATAGGCCGCTCGAGTTTGAGATTAGTATCTGTGATGTGAGTACCATGTTTCATTGGTAGGGGACATTGTGATGTCCGAACATGCAGATAGGTGCTCCTTGTACAGTGCACTGAACAACCCTCTATAAAAGGACTTTCCAAGTGGTTCTCATTTATCGAGTGGAAAAAGTCCTAGTTTATGGTTGTACACCATTAGTCCTTATGACCCGGGACAACATTGAGACTCTATGTGCTAGAATTACACTTTGACTTGTTTACCGACTCTCATGGGGTCATCAGGTGGCAAGGTTGGGTGTTCTGTCGAAACATATAGGAGTCGATGCATTGTAGTCGGGGATTCACCGCTTACCTTCGGGTATGGATATCCTATGTGTTATTATGTGTATGTAGGTTGAAATCTCTGATCAGAGTATGATGGTAATTATGAAAGGGGTTTCATAGATTACACCATCGATGCAACTACGACATGACACATAGTATCGATTCATTGACAACTCTCGATAAACCAATGGTTGTCGAATCGATCGGGATATATGAGTTGAATGGACCGTACTGTATGCTAACCATAATAGAATGGTTCTTGCAGGCACTATCATTTGATACCTAGGGAATCATGTAAGCGATTGATTGGTTGGGTACTATCAGACTTGAGTTCTGACGTTCTTGTTATCAAGGAGTTGATAAGTAAGAATGGAGCAATCGGGGTATACTCATATAAGGACATGTTTAGCCCGAATCACATGGAGATGTGAACCCACGGCTAGTTGTATCAATGAACCATTGAGGGCCACACAAGTGCTAGCTTTCTAGATCCCGGTGAGAAGTTAAAATAGTTCAATGTGTTGAACGGCTTATAAATGAGTTTATAAGCTTAAGGAAAAATAGAAGTATGACTTCTATGAGAGAAATGTAACTTTTAATTTATGAATGTGTTCCTAAATTAAAAGTAAGCCAAGTGAATAATGTATTTGAAAATTATGATTTTCATAAACATTATTATGGACTAAATTAAATTAATTCAAGTGTTGAATTAATTAAACACTAGTGGACCTAGTAGAGTCCAAATAATTAAATTAATTCAAGTGTTGAATTAATTAAATCATATTGAATCTTGTAGAGCTCAATTTTAATAAATTATTTAACTAGTGGACTTGAGTAAATTCAAGTAATGTTTAATTAATCTCAAAAATGTTTGAGATAATTAAATTAAGTCCATGGGTTTTAATTTGTTAAAAACCATATAATATATGAATGCATGGGAGGTGAAGGGTTGAAGACTACTTTTTGAGTTATCAAGGCATGTCATGCAAAAATGTGTTTTTGCTTTTTGCTTTTTGCGAGTCCAAGACAAGTCTCCCTTCCCCCATTCACTAACCTACTTGGCCGAAATTCTTAGGGCATTTTTTCTCTCCAATATTCTCTTCATTTTTGTTCTTCAATTGTTGAGGGGACAATTCTCTTCTCTTTGAAAAATCTTCTTATTTTTCTAGTGCAAAATAAGAAGGGTTCTATCTTGCAAGTGTTTGGCTTAATTTTGAAGGAAGGAGGAAGCTTGTAGATCTTCTTGCCATTCAAGAGATTTGTTGTTTAACAACAAAGTTGGAGCCACAATCAATCTTTTAAAGATTGATAGGTATATCTCTATGTATGACATATGTTTGTTTTTGTATTTGCTACACAAAATGTGGGGTGGCCGAAAATTCCATGCGAAATTTCGATTTTTAAACTTCCGTTGCGCTTCCGCTCACCGTAACCGATCCCCTTTCAAGTGGTATCTGAGCTATGGTTACGATTTTGTGTAGCAATTACAAGATATTATATTGAGATTGATTTCTAACCGCATGAGAACAAAATTTTGCAACAAAATCAAGGCCACCTTGGGGCACATTTCGGCAGCTTGTTGCTGCCCATTTCGGGCAGCCCAAGCTGCCCGAGGGGCTGCCCGAAACCCCCTTTAAAATAAAAAAAATAATATATTTTTGAGTTGGCCGGAATCCGGCGAAGGCGATGACGGCTAGGGTTTCCAAAATTGTTTTGGAATATCAAAGTGTCATGGGCCTTGAGTTGTTGGGCCATTGGATGGCTAACATATTTGTGAATTTTAAATGGGCCAAAATGTTTTTGGTGAAAAATAAGCTTTTGGGCCCTTAAGTTTAAAATTACAAAAGTTGCAAATTTTTCTCATAAAATAAATAATTGAAGTTGGACTTTAATTATTTATAGTAAATTGTGATTTATAAGAAATTCGATTATAAATAAATCAATTGGAAAGTAGACAATGGTGTTTGTATACTTTGTTAATTTAGTTTATAATCGTGGCGGTTAGTGATTGGATCAAGATATATAATATTTGATCAATTAATTATTGTGATAATTAATTGATGGTGTATGATATGTGATATTATGCATGAAAGATGATCAAAAGCCCAAGCCCAATTTGCTAGGTGTATGCTAGGATATTTTGTGTTGAATGATTGTAATAATTATCAATTTATAAAGTGGGCTTGGTTTATGGCCCGTTCCCACCCCATGAGATGTATCTCTATTTGCCATGGATATTTATTTGTAAATATTAGTATAGTGGATGATCAAGATTGGAAGATGGTGGCCATGATGATTATGAAGATCGAAGACATGTAAATATTGGAAGCTAATGTAATTGTTGCATTTGCATCCCATGCATTTTCCCTAGGATTGGACCTAGGCCCGTGTTTAGCTCACACGGGCCATTAGTTTTGGGGCGATTGATCATCCTTGTTTTGTTTACTGTTTATAATATATGCATGATGTGTTATAAATAATGAGTATGTGCGTTATTATTATGATAATAACAAAGTTGTATGAATCCAGCAAACATACGATCAAACATGGCGATCTTTTAAATAAAATTAATGTTGAGACCTTTCAAAAATTAAAAACCCTCATTTTGAATAAGATTCAAAATTAATATCAAGCCTGAAAAGGGGAGTTATAAATTTGTTTATAGTTTCCTTGTCTTCCGTCGACAATGGGTGCATGATGAACGCTACTCGTACTCGGGGCTCGGGTCATATTATTGGGGGAGCTTTGGGTGCCGGAAAGCTGTGATATCCATTGACATGGTGATGTGAACTACGTAGAACTCCCATGATTTCGGCTCATATTATTGAGGGAACTCATGGCGACCGTCCATTAAGGTTCAATATAGATGGGTTAGGCTTGACACGTAAAGATGAACGACGTCATATTATTGGGTCCTAATCAAACGTGAGACAAAAGTTTACGTAGAGGGTTGCATGGCGATGCAATTGGAAACTACCTTTTAGGAATTATGATTGGCTGATATTATTCGGGATCATAATTCGCTAATTGGACCTTACGTACCTACTGAGGAAAGCAGTTTCCCGTTTTCACTAGAGGGTAGTGAAAGATGTGAAAACAGTGGGAGCGAAAATTTATAGAGTAAAAACCATACTTTATATCTTACTAAATATTTTAAAATAGTCATTAACATTTATCTGTTTACTTTTCAGTACAAAATTTTGACAATGTCTTCGATCTGCAACCCGCTATCCACTATACTCGAAAAACATGTGTTAACCGGACCTAACTATCTCACTTGGCTAAGAAATCTAAAAATCGTCCTAAACTCGGAAAAGATTGCATATACACTGACTGAGTCGCCCCCTGCTGTGGCTCCGACTCGCTGCACTCCTGAGGAATTGCAGACCTACAAGGATTGGTGTGACCATGACTTGAAAGCTAGGTGTTATATGCAGGCTTCTATGAATGATGGGCTGCAGAGGCGTTTTGACGATGCAAAGAATGCTGCTGACATTCGTATGCACCTCAAGGAGCTCTTTGGTGAGCAGACTCGGCCTCTTAGGCATGCTATCGTCAAGGAGCTGATCACTATGCGCATACGAGATGGGGCCTCGGTCCATGAGCATGGCTTGAAGATGATTGGGCTCGTGGACAAGCTCGTTGGCATGGATCTGATCTTGCCTTCGGAGTTGACTACCGACGTGTTGCTCTTCTCGCTGCCTAGCTCATTTGATCCTTTTGTGGTGAACTTCAATATGAACAAGATGGAGCCGACCCTTGAGGAGTTGGTGAACATGCTTGTGACCTTTGAGTCCACCATCAAGAAAGAGAAGCCGGTTCTTTTTGTGGGCTCTTCATCTGGTACGAAGACCGGTCCACCTGGGAAAGGAAAGAAGCATTCTTTCCAATGTCCCAAGAAGAGCATGCCCTTGAAGAGGCAGACTCCGGGTCCCGTAGTGGCAGCCACACCAGTGAAGGCTGACAAAACTGTTGACATCTGTCATCACTGCAAGAAGCCTGGACATTGGAGGCGTAACTGCAGGGAATATCTTGCCCAGAAGAGTTCTGGAAACGGTATGTTCTATATCGAAGTAAACATTTCAATTAACTCTACTTCTTGGATATTGGATACTGGCTGTGGCTCACATCTCTGTAATGATTTGCAGGTGATGGGAAGAAGTAGGAGGCTCAGGGAAGGTGAGACCTTCTTGAGGATGGGCAATGGGGCAAGGGTTGCTGCCAAAGCTGTTGGAGATGTTTCTTTAATTTTGAACAATGATTTTAAGTTGTTGTTAAGAGATGTTTTGTTTGTACCAGACTTGGTGAAAAACATTATTTCCATTTCTATGTTTGACAAAGATGGATTTTCTTGTTTATTTAGCAAAGGTGTTTGCAACATTTACAAGAATGAATGTTTAGTTGGTACGGGAGAACTTGAAAACGATCTCTATAACTTAAAATTGAAAGATAGTCCACTAAACAATATCCAAGCGATAACAACAACAAACAAGCGCAAACAAGATACTCTTAATATGGCACAATTATTGCATGCTCGATTAGGACATATTTCCCTAAGAAGGATGAATAAGCTAGTGGAAGTTGGCATGTTTGATATGTCTGATATTAATGCTCTCACGACTTGTGAATCCTGTCTAAGGAAAGATGACCAAAATTCCCTTTAAGGGTCATGTGGAGCGAGCCAAAGGGTTATTGGATTTGATCCATACCGATGTGTGCGGTCCGCTTAGCATCACCACTAAGCATGGAAATGCCTACTTCATCACCTTTACCGATGACTTTTCGAGGTATGGGTATGTGTATTAGATGAAATACAAGTCTGAAGGCTTTGAAAGGTTCAAAGAATTCAGAAGTGAAGTAGAGAAGCAATTGGGACGAAGCATCAAGACACTTCGATCGGATCGAGGTGGTGAGTACTTGAGTGCCGAGTTCCAAGAGTTTCTTAGAGAGAATGAGATTCTCTCACAGTGGACTCCGCCCGCAACACCACAGTTGAATGGTGTTTTGGAGCGTCGTAACCGGACTTTGATGGACATGGTTCGGTCTATGATGGGGTTCACGGAGTTGCCGCCATCCTTTTGGGGATATGCACTTGAGACAGCGGCAATGTAGTTGAACAATGTCCATACAAAGGCAGTTGAAAAGACACCATATGAGAAATAGATGGGTAAGCCACCCAAATATTCTTATCTTAGAATATGTGGGTGCCCTGCTTATGTGAAGCAGGTAGTGGGATATAAATTGGATAGTCGATCCATTTTATGTTACTTTGTGGGATATCCAAAGAATTCGGTTGGATACTACTTCTATCATCCCCAAGAAACAAAGGTGTTTGTTTCTAGGAATGCAACCTTTTTGGAAAAGGAATTTCTATTAGATAGAAAAGGCGAGATGATAGAACTCGAAGAGGTTCGAGAGACACCCACCATTATAGAACCCACACCCGAAGAGCCAAGAGAGGAGATACAAGCTCCTAGAAGATCCGAGAGAGTCTCGAGACCACCTATGAGGTATGGTCTGCTTCTTGAAGAGGGCCATGAGCAGCCTAACCTTGAATGTGATCCAAGGACTTTCAAGGAAGCATTATCTGATGCTGATTCATCCAAGTGGCTTGAAGCGATGGAATCTGAGATGAATTCCATGCATTCGAATCAAGTGTGGAATCTCGTGGATACACCTGAGGGAATTGTTCCACAAGGGTGTAAATGGATTTACAAGAGGAAACTTGGGGCGGATGGGAAGGTATTGACCTTCAAGGCGCGATTGGTGGCAAAAGGATATACTCAAAGACAAGGAGTTGACTTTGAGGAAACCTTTTCTCCAGTTGCAATGTTCAAGTCCATAAGGATTTTTCTAGTCATAGCTGCATGGTATGACTATGAGATATGGCAGATGGATGTTAAGACAACCTTTCTTAATGGGGATATTAAGGAAGATATTTACATGTCTCAACCTGAAGGGTTTACATCTATCGGAATTGAGCATATGGTATGCAAACTTCAAAGATCTATTTATGGTCTAAAGCAGGAATCTAGGAGTTGGAACCTCAGATTCGATAGTACAATCAAAGAGTTTGGTTTCGCTAAGAATCCTGAGGAACCCTGTGTGTATAAGAAGGTCAGTGGGAGTTCTGTGATATTCCTGGTGTTGTATGTTGATGACATTCTACTCATTGGGAATGATGTAGGAATGTTGCAATCAACTAAGATATGGTTAGCGAGTAAGTTCTCGATGCAGGACTTGGGTGAAGCATCTTTTATATTGGGAATACAGATCTATAGAGATAGATCAAAAAGATTGCTTGGTCTCACCCAGTCCATATACATTGATACCATCGTGAAGCGGTTCTCGATGGATGAGTCCAAGAGAGGACATCTACCAATATGTCATGGCGTGTCCCTATCCAAGTCTATGTCTCCCAAGACTAATGCAGAGATAGCGACGATGACAAGCACTCCTTATGCATCTGCGATTGGTTGCATCATGTATGGGATGATATCTACACGTCCTGACGTGGCTTTTGCACTAAGTGTAGTTAGTAGATATCAATCCAACCCTGGTCTTCCACACTGGAAAGCTATGAAAGACATCCTCAAGTATTTGAGAAGGACCAATAAGTTTTTCTTGGTCTATGGGGGTGGAGAACTGAAATTGGAAGGCTATGCCGACTCTAGCTTCCAAAGCGATATCGATGACTCGAAGTCAACCTCTGGATTCATATTCATGCTCAATGGTGCTGCTGTCTCTTGGAAGATTTCCAAGCAAGACAATACAGCGGATTCCACCACTAAGGCAGAATATATTGCTGCATCACCTGCAGCAAAGGAGGCTGTTTGGATAAGGAATTTCGTCCAAGAGTTGGGCGTAATTCCTAATGGAGTTGCTCCTGTCCCGGTGTTTTGTGACAACACGGGAGCCATTGCTCAAGCAAAGGAGCCGAGGTCTCATCAGAAGTCCAAACACGTATTGAGAAAGTACCACATCCTCAGAGAGATCGTGGAAAGAGGAGATGTCACGATTGACAAAGTCAGCTCCGCAGATAATGTTGTTGATCCGCTAACTAAGCCTTTACCTAGACCATTATTCGAGAAGCATCGCGAATTGATGGGTTTGAAGCATATGGGCAGTTGGCTCTAGTGCAAGTGGGAGATTGTTAGAGTAGGTGCCCGTCGAGCCAAGTGTTGGCCGAGGGTTCATGTTTAAACTCTATGTATGAACAGTCTTTATTTTAATAATATTTGAAATTATTATTTTGGCACTTCTTTATCTGTATACCCATGCTAGTTGCATAGATAAAGCCCTTGAATATACAAATAGTAGAAAGAATATGAGATGCTCATATGATGAGTATCATGAAACTCATATTTGTAATACTGTATATTCTAAACGGTTCCTAGTCGATTCAGCCGCCACTAAGAAGGATATAGGCCGCTCGAGTTCGAGACTAGTATCTGCGATGTGAGTACCATGTTTCATTGGTAGGGGACATTGTGATGTCCGAACATGCAGATAGGTGCTCCTTGTAGAGTGCACTGAACAACCCTCTATAAAAGACTTTCCAAGTGGTTCTCATTTATCGAGTGGAAAAAGTCCAAGTTTATGGTTGTACACCATTAGTCCTTATGACCCGGGACAACATTGAGACTCTATGTGCTAGAATTACACTTTGACTTGTTTACCGACTCTCATAGGGTCATCAGGTGGCAAGGTTGGGTGTTCTGTCGAAACATATAGGAATCGATGCATTGTAGTCGGGGATTCACCGCTTACCTTCGGGTATGTATATCCTATGTGTTATCATGTGTATGTAGGTTGAAATCACTGATCAGATTATGGTGGTAATTATGAAAGGGGTTTCATAGATTACACAATCAATGCAACTACGACATGACACATATTATCGATTCATTGACAACTCTCGATAAACCAATGGTTGTCGAATCGATCGGGATATATGAGTTGAAGGGACCGTACTGTACGCTAACCATAATAGAATGGTTCTTGCAGACACTATTTTTGGAAGAGCGAGCTAGGAAATGGTGGGAAACTGTGTCGCCATCTTTGGCAGAAGTGGAAGATATCACATGGCAGATTTTTAACAGAGAATTTTTGAAACAATACTAACCCGCTGAATTTCGACTACAGAAGTTGGGTGAATTCGAAAACTTCAAACAGGCTCCGGATATGACAGTGATGAAATATACTTCAAAGTTTAATGACTTGGGAACCTACGTCCCAACAATTATGTCCGATCAAACCTTGAAAATGCATCGTTTTAAGAAAGTACTAAGCAACCAGATTCAATCGGCTTTGGCAGTGTTCAAACCAAACAAATTTGCTGATTTGATGGGCGCGGCGATGAGCACGAAAAATGATATTAAACGCCGTGAATATGAAAACAGGAATAAGGAGACCATTGGGCAACCCATCTACTCAGAATGGTCCCAAGTTTAAGAAACCAAATTATTCAGGTGGGTCTTTCAAAGGAAATTCTGGCAGTGCTGGTAACACCGAAGGAAAGTTGTGTGATACATGTCGACAGAAACATGTTGGAGAATGTTATCGGAAGACAGGAGCTCGTTTTAAGTGCGGAAAGGTGGGACATAGAATTAAAGATTGCCCAGAAAACAAGGACAAAGGGACCGGGCCCATCAAACAACATGAAAATAAGACTAATGCTCGGGTTTATGCAATAACCCAAGAGAAAGCTGATAACACCAACGAAGTGGTGGCAGGTACCATCTTACTCAATAAAATTCCTGCTTATGTTTTGTTTGATTGTGTTTCCACCCATTCATTTTTGTCTAGAAGATTTGCTAAGAAGCTTAAACTTGAGCATGGTATTCTTAGTGAACCGTAAAGAGTGGCGACACCTGCCAGTAAAATAATCGAAACTAGCAAAGTGTATCGAAATTGTCAAATTTGCTTCGGTAGTCAGGATTTTGAGGCAGAACTAATCCAACTCAACATGATTGAGTTTGACGTCATTCTGGGAATGGACTGGTTAGCTAAAAACCATGCCATAGTAGATTTCCCAGAAGAAAGACATCAGACTTCAGACTCCAACTATGGAGGAAGTCGTATACCACGGAAAATCCAAAGAAAGAAAATCTCTGTTATCTGCCTCACAAGCCTGGAAGGCCATAAAAGGGGGAGAAGAGATTTATCTGGCAATGGTTAATGAAGTCAAGGGAGAGAAAATTCCAAAAATGGAAGATATATCGATTGTTCAAGAATTTTCAGATGTGTTTCCCGAGGAATTACCCGGTGAGATACCCGATAGGGAAATAGAATTTGAAATCAACTTGGTCCCTGGTGCGGCACCAATCTCAAAGGCACCATACCAAATGGCTCCAGCTGAATAGAAGGAATTAAAGGAGCAACTTCAAGAATTGCTGGACAAGAAGCAGATCCGTCCCAGTGCATCCCCGTGGGGAGCCCCAGTACTTTTCGTAAAGAAAAAGGACGGAAGCATGAGGTTATGTATTGACTACAGGGAGTTGAACAAGATAACCATAAAGAATAAGTACCCACTCCCGAGAATAAACGATCTTTTTGATGAGCTAAAAGGAGCAAAGATCTTCTCAAAACTTGATCTAAGATCTGGTTATCATCAACTGAAGGTCAAAGCCAAGGATATCCCTAAAACTGCTTTTAGGACAAGATATGGACATTACAAATTCACGATAATGACTTTTGGTCTAACAAATGCACCTGCAGCATTCATGGACCTTATGAACCGGGTATTCAAACCATATCTCGACAAGTTTGTGGTTGTCTTCATTGATGACATCCTTGTGTACTCACCAAGTGAAGAAGAACACAAAGAACACCTGCGTCTCACTTTGCAGACACTGTGTGAAAAGGAACTCTATGCCAAATTCAAAAAGTGTGAATTTTGATTAAAAAGTGTGGCGTTCCTAGGCCATATAATCTCTGAATTAGGAGTGTCAGTAGAACCTAAGAAGGTGGAGGCAATCAAGGATTGGCCACAACCAAAGACAGTGACTGAAGTAAGGAGTTTTCTGGGTTTAGCAGGCTACTATAGAAAATTTTTCGAAGGATTTTCTTCGATAGCCATTCCACTCACCAAACTTACCTAAAAGAATTCGAAATTCATTTGGAATGAAGCATGTGAAAGGAGTTTCGAGACTCTGAAGACAAAACTCGCATCCACGCCAGTACTAATTCTTCCCGAGGATGGTAAAAATTTCACTATTTACAGTGACGCTTCAAAAGGAGGATTAGGGTGTGTGCTTATGCAAGAGGGTCAGGTAATCGCTTATGCCTCACGGCAACTAAAACCATATGAGCAGAATTACCCCACTCATGACTTGGAATTAGCCGCAGTAGTATTTGTGCTTAAAATCTGGAGGCACTACCTCTATGGAGTAAAATGCGAAGTTTTTACTGACCACCAGAGCCTCCAGTACATTTCCACCCAAAAGGAATTAAACATGAGGCAGAGAAAATGGATGGAACTTCTCAAAGGATTATGACCTGTCAATCAATTACCACCCGGGTAAGGCAAATAAGGTGGCAGATGCGTTGAGTCGGAGGAACCCTAGGAAGGTGAACTTAAATTTCCTATCAGTGCAACCAAACCTATGAGAGACCATCAAATTGAAACAGAGTCGAGACACCTCCATCCTTAAAATCAAAGAACAAATCCAAGAAGGAAAAGTTCCAGAATTTCAAATTGATGATAATGGGATACTCTGGATGAAAGGATGATTGTATGTGCCAAACGTCGATGGAATTCGAGAAAAAGTAATGGCTGAGGAACATAAATCGAGATTTTCAGTACATCCAGGAAGCACCAAGATGTACCGGGATTTGAAAAATAATTATTGGTGGAACGGTATGAAGAAAGATGTAGCTATTTTTGTTGCTAAGTGTTTAGTCTGTCAACAAGTCAAGGCAGAACATCAAAGGCCTGGAGGAATTTTACAACCATTGGGAATACCAGAGTGGAAATGGGATAACATCTCCATGGATTTCGTTGTAGGGCTATCAAGATCAAGGCAGGGTCACGATGGGATCTGGGTAATCATTTACAGACTGACCAAGTCTGCCCATTTCTTGCCAGTACGGATAAATTATAATTTGGATAAACTAGCCACTATGTATATGGACAACATAGTGAGACTACATGTTAGTTCCAGCAAGTATACTGTCTGATCGAGATCCAAGATTTGTATAAAGATTTTGGAAAAGTTTCCAAAAGGCTATGGGAACCAAGGTTACTCTCAACACGGCTTATCCTCCTCAGACTGATGGCCAAACTGAAAGGACTATTCAAACCCTCGAAGATATGCTGATGGCATGTGCACTGGACTTTTCTGGAAATTGTAGTGAACAGTTACCGTTAATAGAGTTCGCCTATAACAACAGCTACCACAGTAGTATTGAGATGGCTCCATATGAGGCTTTGTATGGTCGGAAGTGTAGGTCGCCTCTATATTGGGACGAGGTCGGAGAAAAAGCTATTATCGGACAAGAACTTATTCAGTTGACCGTTGATAAAGTAGTCATAATCAAGGAGAGACTCAAGGCAGCCCAGGATAGGCAGAAGAGCTGGGCCGATCTGAAGAGAAGACCTTTACAGTTGGGAATTGGTGAGAAAGCTTACGTCAAGGTCTCCCCTATGAAAGGAGTGGTTCGGTTCAGTAAATCCGGAAAGTTGAATCCGAGATATGTGGGACCATTGGAGATACTGGAGAAGGTAGGAACCTTAGCCTACCGACTGGCTTTACCGCCTGATATGTCCAGAATACATAATGTTTTTCACATCTCACATCTGAGGAATTATATCCCAGACCCGAGTCATGTACTCAAGGTTACACCACTGATGATTGAGGGAAAACTTAATGAAGAACTTAAATACGAAGAAGTCTGTAAAGGCCCGTATTTCGTATTCATATTTTGGCGGATTTATTAAAAAATTTCTAAATAAATAATTCTCTTGCCTCATTTATAAAATAAACATGTAAATAATTTTAACTTCAAAATCACAGCGGAAGCAAATATTGTTTTCAAGCAACAATTTAAAAATAATCCAACGTATTAAAACTGAGTTTGAATAACAAAAGGTGCATAAATTAAAACATAAGGTCCTCGGGTTTTCTACTGCTGCCACAAGATAGCTCACTGGTCTACGCCCTCCATCTCGACCTCATCAGTACCTACAACAATCAAGTCTAGTGAGTCTAAAGAGTCAACATGTATATATCGTGAATAACAAGTAATATTTATCATAAAATCGCATGCAACGTAAAAATAGATTATCTAAAAGCGTATGGTGAAGATCGTATCATGAATAATTATATCTACGTGCATATCTGAAAATCATACGTAAAAACTTTGCTCAATAGAGCTCTGTCATATCATATCATAATTTTCTGGTATAGATAATGTCTCTAAGCAAGTGGCTCATAACATAACGTGAGTGCCTGATCAACCTAAACTACAGTATACTGGGTGGTAGAGATCACAACAGCCCTTGAACTGGATATCCGTACCCATACATAATCGTAAACCGGTCGTAAGTCACCTGGTAGAGAGGTCCCCGGTTGCGCCTACCGACTTCCAAACCCATAAAGGTAAGGTGACCACAAGACATATAGCATATATCTCAAAAATAAACATTTTATATTTTTATGCACGAAATATAATTATAACCATATTTTTACCGGATGAGCTGGATCATCCCCAGGCTTGCTGCGACTTAATTCTAATATGTGATACATACAATAAATCTTTACTTGACGAAAACTTAACCAAAAATGAGACTATTAGGACCAACCACAATGAATTTTAATCATGGTATCGTACCAACCTGAACCAACATTAAACCGACGTTTAACCATGATTAAAAATACCCCAAACGTACTGAAAAATATGCATAATAACTGTAAAACACGAAAATAGGTGAAAGGAATCCAAAAAACGTAAGACATTCTTTCGAGAGTCATTTTGGCACCTTTCACCGTAAATTCTCGTATGACCTCTAAACTCGACCAAATCACGAACGGCCAAAAACATGACTTTCCTAACTCATTGAGGTACTGTCCAATCCAAGGCCATGGGATAAAAGACAACCAAGTACTCAAACAAGCATCAAAACCGAAGATGAAAGTTGCTGTCAAAAAATTCAGCAGTGGCAACTTGTGTGTTTGTGGTGTAAACTCTGAAATTTATTGACCAATGGCTTGAACCACCACCCAAGGACTCTTACCAACATTCTAAGGCATGGCTTGGACCATGGCTAAGGGATAAAAGCCAAACACAACCCAAGAAACCGCCTAGAACACTAACAACATACAGCCGAGGGCACCCCTTGTGGTGGAGTGTCTTGTGTTGAAACCTGTTACTGTCTTGTCTCATTCCAAGGGTCATTAATCGACCATGGCTCGATCTAGACATGATGGAGGGTTGTAGAAACCATGGCTATAGGCAAGAAGCCAACCATAATCCAAAAAACACACCCCAAAACCGAAACCCACTCACACAGAAAATGAATAACCAAAATGCACTTGTATTGTTGTTGTGAAATTCTGATGTATCCGTGAACCAAGCTTGGAAAGGACACCTTGGTCACGTCCTAGACATGCTAAGGAAGAGTTCTAACCGTGGCTACAGTCCCTAGGACAGCAAAGATTCGAACACACACCTTAACTATTCAAAGAACCAAAAACCGTGACTCATTTTGCTGCTAAGGAATAAGTTGCTGTCATTTCTTTGTTTGTGTGTGTATGGATTGAAACCAATGAACCAAAAACACCCTAACACATTCTAAATGATGTCTAAATTCATCCTTGTATGCCTGGAATCGAGCAACCCCCTGTCAACAACACAATACACTGAAATGTGAAGCACATATCATGAGCCGAGAAGCTGTACAGATTTTTCAAGAGTGTTGCTGTCAAAATTCATTTCGTCACTTGATTTATGGACGTATACTGATTTAAAAAAGCTAATATAACTTGATTGTAGAGCAAAGGAATAATATATTCATGCCTGGAATTTGTTTTGACACAAAAAAAAATCAATATGGAAATACGACGCGACGGAACTGAGTTGGATCTCTTCCTTTGTTTGCTGCTGTTTACACGACCTAAGCTGCTGTTCTTTCTGATGTTTTTCAAGCATATGAGTGTAGATGATGTTAGGGATTAAGGTGAATGATATAGGAGGTGTTAAAGGTGTCTTGAAATGCATTTAGTGGAGAGTTACAAGTGCAAGAATTGAATGGGTTTGAAATGATTCTCCTCCCCCTTACTGCCGTTGCTTTTCCCTCATTTCTACTGCATTTACACAGTTTTGTTGTTTAATAGGTTGAGTAGGAATGATGTATATTATTGCATCTAAATTTACTACCCATTAGAGAATTAAAAATGAGAAACGAATACCCCATGAATTGTAATTAGGAATTGTTTGAATGGAGAGTTATCAACTTTTGAATTATTTTAAATGTTGGACCCAAAATTATGATTACTAATTTGCATGGTATTTTATTGTTTAAATCTTGTATTTTAATTGCTTAAAGTTTAGCACCCTCATTATATATTTTTGTAAATTTACATATTAAATTTAGGATAGATTATTGCATGGCATTCATGACCTCAAATTTAAATATTCAAATGCTATGATTAATTTCTTGAATATTCTATACCTAGATTAATTCACCTTCATTTGTTCACATATTTTAATTTAAGCTTTAATTAAATATTGAACCTAAAAGAATTTATTTAACAACTTAGCTCTAATTAATTTAATAAATCCTAAAACATTCTTGTTCTTTAAATTAAATTACCCCTTAACTTATATTAAATTTAGGAATATTTTCTTATTATTAATCTTATCTCAAATCTCCAAACTCCGTTCCGGCCTCGAGTATTTATCCTGAAAAGATAAAACTAAACATCTACTTTTAAAATAAATAAAACACTTCATACATACATATATATATATATATATATATATATATATATATATATGTATGTATGAAGTGTTTTATATATATAATTCATTTTTAATTTAAATAATAGAAATTATGGATAGCTTATATGAAATCTGATTTTCGGGTTCTACAACTCTACCCCGCTTAATGGAATTTCGTCCCCGAAATTAAAACTTACCGAATAACTCGGGATATCGATTCTTCATCTCTGACTCGGATTCCCACGTAGCTTCCTTCTCTGAATGATTGAGCCATTTGACTTTCACTAGCTTGACCATTTTGTTCCGAAGCTTTTTCTCCTTCCTATGTAATATTTGCACCGGTCTTTTCTCATAAGACAAGTTCGGAGTGAGCTGCAACGGTTCAAAGTTCAGGACATGCGATGGATTCGCCATATACTTCCTCAACATGGAGACGTGAAAGACGTTGTGTACCCCGGCCAGATTCGGCGGAAGAGCAATACGATAAGCTAATGTCCCAACTCTGTCGAGGATTTCAAATGGTCCAATAAATCTCGAACTGAGCTTTCCTTTTTTCCCGAACCGCATGACACCTTTCATCGGTGCTATCTTCATGAAAACATGGTCACCAACAGCAAAATCAAGATCTCTCCTCCTCTGATCCGCATAACTCTTCTTTCTACTCTGAGCAGTCCTCATCCTATCACGGATCTTGACTACTACATCAGCAGCCTGCTGCACAATCTCCGGACCCAATTCAGCTCTCTCCCCTACTTCATCCCAATGAATAGGCGATCTACACTTACGACCGTACAGTGCTTCATATGGAGCCATACCTATAGATGACTGAAAACTATTGTTATAGGTAAACTCCACCAACGGTAACTTTGATTCCCAACTCCCGGAGAAATCAAGAACACGTGCACGAAGAAGATCCTCCGAAATCTGGATAACTCTCTCGGACTGACCATCTGTCTGTGGGTGGAAAGCAATGGTAAACAACAACTTCGTATCCATAGCTGAATGCAGACTCTTCCAAAACGATGAAGTGAATCTAGGATCTCGGTCAGACACTATAGAAACGGGAATGCCATGAACTCTAACAATCTCCCGGATATATAACTCTACATACTGGATCCTGGAGAAAGTCGTCTTAATAGGCAAGAAATAAGCTGACTTCGTAAGACGATCAACAATCACCCATATAGCATTCGACCATCTGACTGACTTCGGCAGAACGACAACGAAGTCCATGGTGACATTCTTCCACTTCCACTCGGGAATAGGAAGAGGCTTAAGCATACCTACTGGTCTCTGATGTTCCGCTTTCACTAGCTGACACGTCAGACACTAGGATACAAATCGTCTGATATCCCTCTTCATCCCTGGCCACCAATATAATAACTGCAGGTCTTTTTACATCTTCGTACTCCCAGGATGAATAGAGTACGACGACATATAGGCCTCAGATAAGATATCCTCTCAAATAGTATCGCTGCTCGGAACCCACATTCTGTCTCGATATCTGACAATATTGTCTCTAACTGTGTACAAGATACTGCCCTTGGCTTCATCTCTCTGTCTCCACTTAGCCAATTGCTCGTCTGCTAACTGCCCAATGCGAATACGGTCTAGAAAAGAAGACTGAATCGTCAAAGTAGATAGACGAGGAACTCTACCTCGAGGATTTGTCTCTAGATCAAACCTCTGCATCTCAAACTGAAGAGGTCTCGAAACCACCAAATGTGTCATCCCTGCGACTTTCCTGCTCAACGCATCCGCAACTACATTAGCTTTGCCAGGATGATAGCTAATGTCACAGTCATAGTCCTTCAATAGCTCCAACCCACGCCTCTGCCGCATATTCAACCCTTTATGTGTAAAGAAGTATTTGAGACTTTTGTGGGCGGTAAAGATCTGGCACTTCTCTCCGTACAAATAATGTCTCCAAATCTTCAATGCAAATACTACGGCTGCCAACTCTAGATCATGGGTAGGATAATTCTTCTCATGAATCTTCAACTGACGAGAAGCATATGCTATCACTTTCCCATGCTGCATCAATACTGCACCTAACCCGAGTTTCGAAGAATCGGTATATAGAACATAATCTCTGGGTATTAAAGGCATGGCCAATACTGGCGCTGATATAAGAGATTGCTTCAACGTATCGAAGATCTTCTGACATTTCTCGCTCCACACATACTTAACATTCTTCTTCGTCAATGATGTGAGTGGAACTGCGATGGAGGAGAATCCCCGAATAAACTTCCGATAGTATCCTGCTAGCCCAAGGAAACTACGGATCTCTGATGCATTTTGCGGCACAACCCAATCTCTGACTGCTGCAACTTTCGTCGGATCTACCTCAATACCGCTGCTAGAAATGACGTGGCCTAAGAACGCCACTTTCTCTAGCCAGAACTCGCACTTGCTGAACTTTGTGAATAGCCGGTGCTTTTGTAAGGTCTGCAATACTGTGGTCAGATGTCCACTGTGATCCTCTTGATTCTTTGAGTAGATGAGAATATCATCTATGTATACTATCACGAACTGATCAAGATATGGCTGAAATACGCGATTCATGAGATCCATGAAGATCGCTGGTGCATTCGTCAAACCGAACGGCATCACAAGGAACCCAAAGTGTCCATAACGTGTCCTGAAAGCAGTCTTGAGAACATCGGCGTCTTTCACTCTCAGCTGATGATAACCAGAACGCAGATCAATCTTGAAGAATACTGAAGCTCCCTGCAACTGATTGAATAAATCTTCAATCCTCGGGAGTGGGTATTTGTTCTTCACTGTGACTCTGTTCAACTCCCGGTAATCAATGCACAGCCTCATCGAACCATCCTTTTTCTTCACAAACAAGACCGGTGTGCCCTATGGCGAAAAGCTCGGGCGAATTTGTCAAGAAGTTCCTGAATCTGTTTCTTGAGTTCTGCCATCTCTGTCGGTGCTAATCGGTATGGTGCTTTCAATATCGGTGTGGTATCTGGCATAAGCTCAATAGAAAATTCCACCTCTCCCAGAGGTGGTAAACCAGAGACCTCATCAGGAAAAACGTCTAGAAAGTCCCGGACGATAGTAACATCGGATGCTGACTTTTTGGGCGTCTCGGGAACAGATACAAGAGTAGCTAAAAATGCTCGGCACCCTCTATGAATGAGCTTCCTAGCCTGGACACAAGATATAACACGCGGTAAATTAAAATACCTGTCTGGTTCGAATAAGAATTTCTCCATCCCAGGCGGTCGAACTAGAACAGATCTCTGCTGGTAATCGATCAAAACTCTGTTCCTCAATAGCCAGTCCATCCCTAGAATTATATCAAATTCTGTCATCGGCAGAACGATAAGATCCGCATACACGAGATTAACATGAAGTTCAAGATCTATATCTCGGATCACATTAGTAGTTGTCATCTCCTCTCCGGAAGGTAATGCTACTGAATACGATATGTCTAGCCCAATTGTCTTGATCTTGAGAGAAGTTGCATAGGTTTCTGAAATGAATGAATGAGTAGCCCCTGAATCTATCAAGGCTTTTATAGTTGAACCGGCTATAAAGATTCTCCCTAAAAAATCGGAATATAATGCTAAACCCAATAGTTTTACAAGAACTATACTTATAGACATGCTAAGGTCAAAGTTCTTTTAACCTAAAGGCCCGTAGCTAACACTGATTAGAACATGCAATCCTATCGTAAATTCTAGGTTCAAAATTGTAATGCCCGGAAATTTAATTACCGTAATCTGAAATGATGTGGATATGATTACTGTAATCGGAGATTAATCCGGAATGATTTATTGAATTAATCAAGATGATTATAGACGGAACGGATCGGACTAGAACACATGAGAAAGGTGTAAATGTGTGTGCCAAGAAAGAGCCCCGCGCACATGCGCTGTATGGATTGGCGCACATGCGCGGAGCTGGCCGAGGCTTGCGCGCACATGCGCGAGTTAATGCGCGCACATGCGCGGCAAGGCCAGAACCAGTGGCGCATATGCGCGAGTAGAGTGGCGCATATGCGCGGGAGGGCCAGAAGGGGTGGCGCATATGCGCGGAATTAATGGCGCATATGCGCGAGTAGCATTTTCGCCGAGACAGTAGGTCTCGCGCATATGCGCGAGTAGTGGCCGCGCATATGCGCGAGACGTGCTGCGTGAAGAAGTATGCCACGTTTTTCTACATGCATGGAGTATATATATATACATATAACAAGCGTCTCTCATTCAGAATAACAGAGGAAATCGACAAGTTTGGGGGAAAGCTTTGTTCTTTTTCTTCGAAATCGATTTGCGAGTAAACCGTCTATCTGAATTGAAATCCGACTTCGGTACTGTGTTCCTATCAACGCAGGCTACACAAGGACGTAAGTTTCATTACGTTTAGACAAGATTTGATTTTATGATGTTGTTAGAATTGAATATGATTCGGATATGGTGTTTCTACTACCGTAGATATTGTAGAATCGAAGTCAGATTTAGAAATAGACTGGTTATGGTATTGTTATGAATTTTAGAGTTGAGTTGATTGAGATTGCTATCAGAATTATGCTGTTATTCATTTTACAGGATACCGGTATTGAAGTTATAGAATGTACTGAGATTTATTAGGAATTCTGGTATTATACTTGTGATGTTAAGACTGACGGGGTTACAAGACTGTATGGTTATGCCGTCTAAACATCAGTGGGTACAGATTGATCAAGTTCAGTATTGGTGTCTGTTATCTTGTGATATGGTTGATATGAATCAGATTGTAGTTTATTCAGATATTGACCAGACAGATTTTGAATTGGATTATACATTGATACAGTGTATTGATTATTATCATTTCAGATCAGATATGGACAAATTCGACTTCGAGACGTCGTCTTCATCAGATCAGGAAGACAAAGTTATAATTCATGTGATATTCGGGAAGCATAACTCAAATTAGATTAATTTGAGTTTCCCAACAAAATCACATACTAGACTGTTGTCTATATTTTATTATGTTTATGCTTTGATTATAGAATTGTATTCATATGTATGAGATTATTGTCATATTCAGCTATGAATATGATTAT
Source organism: Primulina eburnea (assembly GCF_022965805.1). Lineage (NCBI taxonomy): Eukaryota > Viridiplantae > Streptophyta > Magnoliopsida > Lamiales > Gesneriaceae > Primulina > Primulina eburnea. The sequence goes on along the minus strand of NC_133109.1, from coordinate 20,665,914 downwards.
GTTTTGTTTGCAGATTGTTATTCATTGCATTTAAGATAGGAGAGTCTTTGACAGGCATTGTCAAATAGCTAGACGTTTCGGTGTATCTCAGCATAGGAGTAGGTATTACTCTTATTGCCGCCGTTGATACAGCTCAGACCGAAGTCTAGGAATGAGACGTACATTACCCCGATCGGGAGGGTAGGTAGTGACGTCTTATTCACCCCGGGAACCCTAGAGTTATAGTTGAGTCGAGTCTAGACATGATTTGATTAGGACTGCATGCTTATATGGATGTGGCTCCTAGATCATGGGACCCCTCGTTATTGCTTCCAGTTGTGCTAGCATGTCTTTATGATTTAGATTGGTTATATGCATGTTTAGCTGATTTGAAGTGCAAGCTTATTGTGATTAGATTTCATAGCTTATGAAATCTAATGTTTTGATTTTATTCGTGACAGCATGTTTCATGAATTATTTTATGTATATACATGGTTACCATGTTTTATACTGGGATTTATTCTCACTGGAGTTATCCGGCTGTTGTCTTGTTTTGTATGTGTGCATGACAACAGGTGGGGCTGGATCAGGGTCAAGATGATGATGAGAGAAGACGAGTGTAGCGTGGTGATTCCGGACTTACAGTAGACTTGGTTATATTACTGGACTTTAGTAGTTGAACCTTAAATTAGCTTGTTGTACTTTAATACTGAAATGTATTTTATACAGACATGTATAGTATTTAGATTCCACTACCTTCCGCAGTTATATTTTAAAAAGAAAAATTTTTAGACCCTGTTTATCTTAATTGATAATTAAATCCCAAAGATGATTAGCGTCCGGGTCCCCACAAAAATCTTAACCCAAAACATTAAACTTCAAAAACAACTTTAAGATTTAGGATACCTATCATGAACATCGTCTCCGGGTTAGTCTCCGCAGCATGGTGAGCGAAAACTCTGCCTTGGGTAGGCAGATTCTTCTGAGGGCAATTCTTCAATATGTGGTCAGTACTACCACATTTGTAACACTTTCCTGAACCATACATACAAGTCCCAGCATGACGACGTGAGCACTTGGCACAGACTGGATACTCCACTGTCCTCTGGACTGCTCGTCCCTGCTATTGCTACTGCGGCCCTCTGTTTCTAGGTGGACCGTGGAAAGGTCTCTTATTCTGATGCTGCGGCTGAGGGGGACGGTGTGGTGCCTGAAATGGTTGCTTACCCTGGCGATCACGCTCAATATCATTCTGGTCTTGCTCTGTCGCTAGAGCTCTGGAAACAGCAACATCATAGGTAGTAGGGCCAGCCACCCTAACATCACGGCGTAAGATCGGCCGCAGACTATTCAGAAAATGCCTCAATTTAGCTCCAGCATCATTAGCAATTAGGGGTACAAAATGACATCCCCTCTCGAAATTACGGATGAACTCCGTAGCAGTCAAGTCTCCCTGCCTCAGGGTCATGAACTCCATGGTCAACCTCAAACGCACCTCTTCAGTAAAATATTAAGAGTAGAATACCTCTGTGAAGCGCGCCCATCTCAAAATAGTCAAATCCAAAGCCACTGATGCTCCTTCCCACCATAGGCGAGCGTCTCCTCCGAATAGATAAGTCGCACAACGAACCCTATCTCCATCTTCGAGCACCATGAACTCGAAAATAATCTCAAGGGACTTAATCCAGCCCTCGGCAGCCATAGGATCGGACGTCCCTAAGAACTCCTTCGGTCGCATCTTCATGAACCGCTCATAGATAGCCTCCGGCCCCGTCTGTCTGGCTCCCAATGCATTGTTCCCCGCAAACTGTGCGAAGAACTGAGTCATCCCAGCTAGCATCTGGGCATTCATGTCTGGTGGAGGGGGTGGTGCTAAACTCTCTCCTCGTCTTCATGACGATGCTCATCACCTCCCGTGCGATCAATAATGCTTCTAGGAGGCATTTTGCTCCATAATTATAACCCATACGTAACCAACATGCATAATTCTACTATTTTTTTTAAATAAATAATACATAATCCTAATCTTGACATAAAACCTTTCATGCAATCATGATGTAAAAATATTTCAGGCTTTAAAATAAATGCGTAATCGTAAAACTTACAGACCGAAGACGTGACTTCATGAGCTTCTCGAGAGCAGTAGTAGTACAACCCTTTACAAGATCATAGGCTCTGATACCATCTGTAAAGGCACGTATTTCGTATTCATATTTTGGCGGAATTATTAAAAATTTTCTAATAAATAATTCTCTTGCCTCATTTATAAAATAAACATGTAAATAATTTTAACTTTAAAATAACAGCGGAAGCAAATATTGTTTTCAAGCAACACTTAAAAAAATAACTCAGCGTAAACAACAATTTAAAAATAATCCAACGTATTAAATCTGAGTTTGAATAACAAAAGGTGCATAAATTAAAACATTAGGTCCTCGGGTTTTCTACTGCTGCCACAAGATAGCTCACTGGTCTACGCCCTCCGTCTCGACCTCATCAGTACCTACAACAATCAAGTCTAGTGAGTCTAAAGACTCAACATGTATATATCGTCAATAACAAGTAATATATATCATAAAATCGCATGCAACGTAAAAATAGAGTATCTAAAAGTGTATGGTGAAGATCGTATCATGAATAATTATATCTACGTGCATATCTGAAAATAATACGTAAAATCTTTGCTCAATAGAGCTCTGTCATATCATATCATAATTTTCTGGTAGAGATAATGTTTCTAAGCAAGTGGCCCATAACATAACGTGAGTGCCTGATCAGACTAAACCACAGTATACTGGGCGGTAGAGATCACCACAGCCCTTGGAATGGATATCCGTACCCATACATAATCGTAAACCGGTCGTAAGTCACCGGGTAGAGAGGTCCTCGGTTGCGCCTACCGACTTCCAAACCCATAAACGTAAGGTGACCACAAGACATATAGCATATATCTCAAAAATAAACATTTTATATTTTTATGCACGAAATATAATTATAACCTTATTTTTACCGGATGAGTTGGATCGTCCCCAGGCTTGCTGCGACTTAATTCTAATATGTGACACATACAATAAATCTTAACTTGACGAAAACTTAACCAAAAATGAGACTATTAGGACCAACCATTTGAATTTTAATCATGGTACCGTACAAACCCGAACCAAGATTAAACCGACGTTTAACCATGATTAAAAATACCCCAAACATACTTAAAAATATGCATAATAACTGTAAAACACGAAAATAGGTGAAAGGAATCCAAAAAACATAAGACACTCTTTCGAGAGTCATTTTGGCACCTTTCACCGTAAATTCTCGTACGACCTTTAAACTCGACCAAATCACGAACGGCAAAAAACATGACTTTCCTAACTCATTGAGGTACTGTCCAGTCCAAGGCCATGGGCTAAAATCCAAACAAGAACTCAAACAAGCATCAAAACCATATATTAAAGTTGCTGTCAAAAAATCCAGCAGTGGCAACTTGTATGTTTGTGGTGTAAACTCTGAAATTTATTGACCAATGGCTTGAACCACCACCAAGGACTCTTACCAACATTCTAAGGCATGGCGTGGACCATGGCTAAGGGCTAAAAGCCAAACAAAACCCAAGCAACCGCCTAGAACACTAACAGCATACAGCCGAGGGCACCCCTTGTGGTGGAGTGTCTTGTGTTGAAACCTGTTACTATCTTGTCTCGTTCCAAGGGAAATTTAATCGACCATAGCTCGATCTTGACATGATGGAGGGTTGTAGGAACCATGGCATGGGCTAGAAGCCAACCATAATCCAAACAACGCACCCCAAAACCGAAACCCACTCACACAGAAAATGAATAACCGAAATGCACTTGTATTGTTGTTGTGAAATTCTGATGGATCCGTGAACCAAGCTTGGAAAGGATACCTTGGTCACGTCCTAGACATTTTAAGGAAGGGTTCTAACCATGGCTACAGTCCCTAGGACAGCCAAGATTCGAACACACACCTTAACCATTCAAAGAACAAAAACCGTGACTCATTTTGCTGCTAAGGAAGAAGTTGCTGTCATTTCTTTGTTTGTGTGTGTATGGATTGAAACCAATGAACCAAAAACACCCTAACACATTCTAAATGATGTCTAAATGCAGCCTTGTATGCCTGGATCGAGCAACCCCCTGTCAACAACACAATACACTGAAACGTGAAGCACATATCATGAACCGAGAAGCTGTACAGATTTTTCAAGAGTGTTGGTGCCAAAATTCGTTTGTCACTTGATTTATGGACATATACTGATTTAAAATATCTAATATAACTTGATTGTAGATCAAAGGTATAATGGCTCGAAAATTCGTGTTTGAAAATTTGCGGAAAAATTAAAAAATTTCTTTATAAAATAATTAAAATGCCTCATTCATAAAATAAACTGATAAATCAAGTTTAATGTTTAAAAATAGCAGCGGAAAAAATTATTGCTCACAAAGTAACAAGTAAAGTTATCCAATAACTAATAAAAATGTTTGAGCATAAAAATGGCAAGTGCTGTAAATGAGGTCCTCGGGTCCCACTACTGCCGACCCAAGCTAGCTCACTGGTCCCCGCCTTCGGCCCCGACATCATCAGTACCTACAACAATCAAGTCTAGTGAGCCTAAAGACTCAGCATGCATATATCATAGATAACGAGTAAATAATATAATAAAATTTCATGGGATAAAATATCATGTCATGAGGCATAACGTGAAAATAACTTGTCATGAGCAATTATAATACGTGCATAACTGAACTCAAAATTTCAGTGAAAATGTTTGCTCCTTAAAGCCCTGAAATAAAATAGAATGTCATAAATTTTCTGTTGAGATTATGGTCTACGCAAGTGGCCCCTGCACTGAACTGACCGGTAACTGGCGACCGGGTGAAGTAATGAACGTCTGATCAGACTAATGCCACAGTATACTGGGTGGTACATAACTGAACTGACCGGTAACTGCCGACCGGGTGAAATAATGCTCTTATGATAGTGAAATGGCCACAAGCAATATCGCATAAATCTCAAAAAAGAATATTTTATAATTTTATGCATGTAATATAATTAAATGGCATAATTAAATATCCTGTATATTTTACCACATGGATTGGATCGTTTCCAGGCTCGCTGCGACCTAAATTTAACATGAAAAATATGCAAATGATTTTTTACTGACCAAACTTTGTAATTGAATCCAAAAACGAGACAATTACGCCCAACGACTTCGTATTTAATCATGACTCCGGGCCAACCCGAACCAACACCAAACCATCATTTAGTCATGATTAAAATACAACTAAAATGATGAAATAATGCTCCAAAAATGATGCAAGTCGAAATTTTGGTGAATGGAGGCCAAAACATGAAACGCTCGAGAGTCAATTTGGCACATCGCACCGTAAATTCTCGTACGACCTCAAAAATGATCCGAATCACGAACGGCCAAAAAAATGACCTTCCCAACTCGATGAGGCACTGTCCTGTCCAAGGCCATAGGCTAAAAGCCAATCAAGAACTCGAACGAGCCACTGAACCGAAGCAGAAAGTTGTTGTCCACAAAATACAGCAGCTGTGCTTTGGTTTACTTGCGTCGTTTGTGAGGCTAATGGCCATTGGGGCTTGAACCACCGACCAGAACCTCTTATCAACATCCTAGGGTATGATTTGAACCATGGCTAAGGGCTAAAGAGCCAACCATGATCCACAACAACACCCAAAACCGTGAGGACACATGCAGAATTTAAAAAGGGTCGAAAGAGTTGTTCTTGTTGTTTGATTTAAAAACCGATACAACCTTGGACCAAGCCTCAAAAGGGCAACTTGGTCACGTCTTAGACATCACAAGGAGAGGTTATAATCATGGCTATAGCCCTTAGGGCAGCCAAGATCAAATCCATTTCCCTTTTTGACAGCAATACAAAAATTCGTAACTCAAATGGCAAGAATGAAGAGCTGCTGTCATTTTCGGTTTCTAGCATGCATGGGGCTTGTTTGAATGGACCAACATGGTCTTGAAACACCCTAGTACGTGTCTAGATGCAGCCTAGTGAGCCTGGACACGAGCCATCCACCTGAAACACCAAACACAATTGAACCCTTGAAGCGTGAAAGGAGAACAAAAATTCTGCACTTCATTTTTTTCAAAATATGGTCATGTATTTCGGTTTTTGGCTTAATGAAATCATGAGTATGATGTTTCAAAATATTAATATGGCTTGATTGAAGAGCAAATAAGAACATATACATGCCTGGTTTCGTTTTGAAAAGAAAACGAACGAAACGCAACGACGCGGCGTGGAGGAGATAGAGCGTTTTCTTTTCTTGCTTGCTACTCGATTATTTTTCTCTAAGAGATCTCGGTTTTCCTCACTATAACCCACGAAAATGCTATGAATGGTACTGAATTTCGGTGGTGAGGGAGGGGGAAATGATGGTTAGGAGAGTGAGGGGAGATCCAATAATAAAAGAATTCAAATGGTATGACCAAGTCTACTCCCTTTTTTTAATTTGAATTGGTTGATATCAAATATTTCTTGGAGGGATTAAGGATGAGGTGTGGCCGATTTTTGCATGCCCTATCAAGGTTAGGAAAATGATCTAATAATAAATAAATGGTGGTAAATAAATGAAGGAATTATCATGTTAAGAAATGACAAGGAATGGGTCAAATGTGAGTTGGCAAAGAAATGTTAAATCATCTAAGAGGGGTGGCCGAAAATTAAACAAATAATGGAGGAGAAATATTGATTAGTTAGTAAATTTTTAATCCTTTAGAGACTTACCTATCCTTTAAATAATTTAGTGAATTAACACCAAAAATTATGGAACCTAAATGAACTTATTTCCTTTTTACGTCAAGTTGCTTAAATAATTCATTAAACCTCCTTTTAACTTAAATCAACTTATTAGCTAACTAAAATAAACTCTGGGAATGATTTCTAAATCTTAAATTCTATCTCAAAACTCCAACTCCAGTCCGGCCTCACTGAATTAACTGACTAGATAAAAATTTAAACTACTGCATAAACTAATTAACTTTAAAGAAAAGCATTTAAACTCATGTAATAAAATCATTTTAAAACACTAGAATTATGCATGGCTTATACGTAGTCTAATTTACGGGTTCTTCAAAAGGAATAATATATACATGCTTGGAATTTATTTTGACACAAAAACAAATCAATACGACAATACGACGCGACAGAACCGAGTTGGATCTCTTCCTTTGTTTGATGTCGTTTACAAGACCTAAGCTACTGTTATTTCTGATGTTTTTCGAGCATATGAGTGTAGATGATGTTAGGGATGAAGGTGAATGATATAGGAGGTGTTAAAGGTGTCTTGAAGTGCATTTAGTGGAGAGTTACAAGTGCAAGAATTGAATGGGTTTGAAATGATTCTCCTCCCCCTTACTGCCGTTGCTTTTCCCTCATTTCCTACTGCATTTACACGGTTTTGTTGTGTTGGAACTTTTCAAGTTCGCAATCTTGATTTTGATGTTAACAAAACTTGTTATTGTGTTTCTAACATATTTACTCAAGTGTGAAGTTGCAAACACAAGAAGCTAGCTGAAACTGAATTTTGCACAAACTGAATTTCTTGCGAGCTTCGGTATTTTGATGATATCTCTCAACTGGATTATCCAAATGACAATCTGCCAACTGTACTGATTAGAAAACTCAATTTGGAACAAATCGTATTTCACGTCAGTTGGGCAAAATCGGATGTTATCATGGTCTAACTGATCGCTCAATTACCGAACTGATCACACGAAAACAGCAATCAGTTGTGTTTGAGCAGCTGCCGTATTTTGGTCATATCTCTCAGTTCAGTTATCGAAACGAAGCGATTCAGTATGCGTTGGAAAGCTAAGACAAAGATCTACAAATCTTTCTTATAAGTCAAAGTCTGAATCGAAGCTTATGATGCTGATAAATGACGATGAAGCTACTGGTTCTGCACAAACTGAAATCAGCTAGGCTGCTGATTTCAGCACACCAGCTGAAGACCAGTTGAACCAGTCCAACTGAACCAGACCAATTGAACCAGTCCGACTGAATGACCAGTTGAGTTGACCAGAGTTGACCAGTTGACCAGAGTTGACCAGTCGGGAAAATGCCCAGCAAGCTGAATTTGACCGTTGCAATCTCGGAAACAGTACAGAAACTTTCCAACGGTCATATTCTTGTGTCTAACGTATATATCAGTGTTGGAGCCTATAAATACAACATCTTGAAGATCAAACAAGAGCTTTGGAAGAGGATTCAAAGTATGGGCAGTTAGCATGAAGAAATCAGCTAGTTGAGAGCACAAACCCTTGTGTGAGGATACACTTGAGATATACACTGTAAATGATAAATTCCTCACACACAATCACTCACACATATGCAAGAGAGTTGAAGTTCAAAGATTAGTTGAGTGAGTCTTGCACAAAGACGTAAAACTTGTGTATGTAGTCTTTTCATATGAGACATTAAACAATATGCTGATTGTGAGGTGCTGCCTACAATCGTGAGTGCTAGGAGTTCAGTTTAGGCAGTGGGTAAGTCCTAGCTGAATGGGTTTGTACAAGGTGTTGTATAAATCAAAGTCTTCTAGTGGATCCTTCCCAAGGGGAAGAAGGGGTGACGTAGGAGTGTTTGAAATCTACGAACATCCATAAACAAATTCGTGTCTATTTTTTTATTGCAATTATTTATCATTTCCATAGTTTTAAAGATGCATTGTTGAAGCATTTTTTTGTGTTCTTCAAATACCAAAATATTGCATACCAAGTGTTTGATAAAATGCTTCAACCGAAAATCTTTTTACTCATTCAACTTGCATATATCTTAAATGGTTTACAAAAGATTTAATCGGTTTCTACGAAGGATTATTTCGAGTATCTTCCTCTTGGTTTTTAACCAAACTCGATTTAATTCATCGGTGTTCAATATTTCAAGAACCGAGCTATTGTAGCTCCACGATTAACCCCCTAATCGATCATAACATGTTGTTTAATAGGTTGAGTAGGAATGAGGTATATTATTGCATCTAAATTTACTACCCATTAGAGAATTAAAAATGAGAAATGAATACCCCATGAATTGTAATTAGGAATGGTTTGAATGGAGAGTTATCAACTTTTTGAATTATTTTAAATGTTGGACCCAAAATTATGATTACTAATTTTCATGGTATTTTATTGTTTAAATATTGTATTTTAATTGCTTAAAGTTTAGCACCCTCATTATATATTTTTGTGAATTTACACATTAAATTTAGGATAGATTATTGCATGGCATTCATGACCTCAAATTTAAATATCCAAATGCTATGATTAATTTCTTGAATATTCTATACCTAGATTAATTCACCTTCATTTGTTCACATATTTTAATTTAAGCTTTAATTAAATATTGAACATAAAAGAATTTATTTAAAAACTTAGCTCTAATTAATTTAATAAATCCTAAAACATTCTTTTTCTTTAAATTAAATTACCCCTTAACTTAAATTAAATGTAGGAATATTTTCTTATTATTAATCTTATATCAAATCTCCAAACTCCGGTCCGGCCTCGCGTATTTATCCTGAAAAGATAAAAATAAACATCTACTTTTAAAATAAATAAAACACTTCATATATATATAAAATATTCATTTTTAATTTAAATAATAGAAATTATGCATGACTTATACGAAGTCTGATTTTCGGGTTCTACAAAGTCCCTATCCGAATAGTGGACACGAAAGACCAAGTGTTGAGACACCGGACAATACCTTATGTCAAGATACAGTGGTCAAATCATATTGAAAGAGAGGCCACCGGGGAACTCGAGGAGAAAATGCGATCACAATACCCTCATCTGTTCGAAAGATCAAACTAATTCAAGTTTCGAGGACGAAACTTTTAATAAGGAGGGAGGGATGTGAGAACCCGAGATTTTACAATTTAAAGCAAATCAAGTAAGTAATACGAGCTTGAAGTGTAACTCAAACAAAGCTCGAAAATTTTCGTTCCAAGCTCGGAGATTAGCTCAACACGAAGCCAAGCTGCAAGTGACAGCATCCATCAAAGTATTGTCACTTGATGAAAAAAAACCCCAGCTCATGGACTCGATCTGTCAGCTCAAAGCAGCTCAACCAAGATTGTCCTAACAAGACCAAAAAGGGAGCTATAAGTTGAGCCAAGAGTTTGGACAAGTTAAATGTGCAGGAAATAACCTTTGCGTTAACCCATTAAGGAGCTGCGGGAGGAGCTAAGAGCTAGGACATCTTTATTATGCAAGGAATGACTCTTGGTGCTTGGATATCCTTGACCAACATTATGAGCATCATTATGATCATTCTTGGAGACCAAGAATTCTGCAATGTCTAGATGAGGGGACAAATTTTTGGCCTATAAATATGAGACACCATGCTTTGAGAAACCTCACAATAACAAGGCAAGAATTCGGTTTTTCCCTTCCCCTCTGTTGCGACTTTGATTGTTGCACTCCCAAGAACAGGTTGTCCACACAAGTAGTATAATTCGGTGAGTCCGAATATCGTATCCACAGGGAAGCTAAGGTAATTACAAGTCCACTACAATGTCTTTTTGTTATTTTTTTTGTTTTTTTTGTTTTTTAATTTTAATTGTTTGAATCTTTAATGGGTAAATTTTAATTGTTCAAATTTTAATTTAAGTAGTTGAGATTAAAGGATCCACTCTTGTTATTTTAATAAAGTTAACATTAACGAACAATATTGAAATCCACTTAATAAAAATGGTTCCAATATATTAAATAATCATATTTATATTATGTTATAAATTATTATCTCATAAATATATAATATATACCAAAACTTATAAATGTGGTCAAGTATTTATTGTGCTATATATATATTTGTAAACACTAAATCAAGGTTCCCACTTTAAATGATTGGTAAAACCAAACTAACATTTAAATGGTACCAAAAAAGTATTATTATGATATATTTATATATAGTAAATCAAGGAATCCAAGTTAAATGGTTGGTAAAACCAAACTAACATTTAAATGGTTCCAAAAATTTAATATTATCATATATTTATATATAATAAATCAAGGCATCCACTTTAAATGGTTGGTAATACCAAACTAACATTTAAATGGTTCCAAGAATTTAGTGTAACATATAGCAACAATAAATCAAAACTCCCACTTATAAGTAGGGTATAAAAATTCTTAAAAAAATAAATATAACATAAACAATAAATAATGATTAAATAATATAAAACATAGATTCTTACCTTTTAATAACCTTATTATCATGCCAAGAGTTTCACCTTATCATCTCAACTTTAGGAAGTTAGCTATTCATTATTCAAAGTGTAAAACTTTGAATATGAAATTGACATGCTAATTATATTTAAATGAAGAAATAAAGGAAAAATATAGAGAGAAATATTATGAACTCAAAAGTTTGTTCATAGAATGAGGGATCTCTCAATACATTACAATGCACCCCTATTTATAGCCAAATTTGGGGAGACAACCACAAATAAAATATTATTTTTTACACATAAGTCTTCATTGGTGTTCCAAGAAATTAATATTATATTACACATCACTTTTGAAAATATTCTTCTCCGAATTTCCTTCTTCACATAAAATGAAACATGTGGATAATTGAGTTGTCTAGTTCTGGTATTTTTTTCAGAATATTTGACCAAGTAATTTAAGAGATATGGTCAAAATACTAGAGCATGGTAAAACTGCCACTCCTTTGGTAACTTTAATTGTTGCTTAATTTGATCCAACTTGTGAGAGGATTTTTATCTCATGCTTGGCAACAATATTGTAGATCTTATAATCAACTTTCTACAGGTCCAAGAATCATCTTAATCCCATTTGCAACGCCGAGGTTATTCTTGTTTTATCAAACCTGTAAAAAATAATAAAAACTTATAATTACACAACAACTTATATTTTATACAATTTATTATAAAACATATAATATTTAAACATTTAATAAAACAAAAACTATATATTTATATTATAAAACATTTAATTAATGTACAATTTTTATGTTTATCACACCTCCCAACCAACTTATTGCTAGTTCCTAGCAATTTAAGCGTTAATAGCAATACAAAACATATTGATTAATTTAAATAGAAATGTAATCAAAACTATCTAAGTGTTTAAATTACATTTGAAAACTGTCAAAGTTATATCAAGATCATTTTTATGAAATAATTTGAGATGATTAATTCAAAGCTTATTTCAGGTAGTTAAATGTACACGGCATTCAGAAATTCCTAGTAAGAGTCTCAACTCCATATCCTCACAGGTTAATAAATGTTTCAATTTATGGCAACGATTTCTCTCATGGAGTTGGAATACAGATAAATGCTCAGAAAAATGGTTTACAGAATGCAGACAGACAAACGAGCCAAACTAATCAAAAGATAGGAAATCCATTGATTTAAAATCCAGTTGTTCTTATTATATATATTTTTTTTCCTGATTTTTTTTTACATCATGGAATCAAACTAAGTTTATGCTTCTTGACCACATATTTATTTAATTTGTACAATGTATTTCTCTCTCTCTTTCTTTTTTTTTTTATTTGTATTTTTATGAGAGAAAAATGGGTCGCAGCATATAACTTAAATTACATAAATCTTCAACATCTTTCTTTCTTGTTTTTTCTTCGCTTTTTTTTTTTTCAGGAAATATCAATTTTTTTTTTTCAAAATAAGAACTCAAGATCTAAACAATTGATAGCCTCTCCGATGATCAATAAAGGCTCGCAAGCTGTTTTCTCAATCCTCTCCACTCACTCACAAAATATGTATGAGTTCAAAAATTTTAGGCACTCTTATAAGGTATATCTTGGGCCATATACTTTAATACCTAATTTTATCACAATGGTTAATCACTCAAAAAGATTTCATAAATCATATTTTTATATTGATCAGAATATTAAAAATGATCTTTTTTCAAATAAAAATTTAAACATTCTTAAATAGATTAATGCATGTTCTAATTTAAATCTTTCAAATATGTAATGTATGACATTTTTGCAAAAATTACTAAGGTACAAACAATAAACATGGTTTTATTTTAATTTTTTTTTTAAAATTTGTTTTTTTTTAAAATGTGTTGTGAATTTTTCTCTCAGCCAATATGTTTCCAAGATTATTCGCTGCTTCTACAAACACTTCATTTTTTCCAGGACTCGACCCACAAAATACCCAAATATTTTTCAATGTTTGTGTAGAGGATCCAGCCATGTTTTTACCTTTTTTTTTCTGCGAAAATAGAGAGAAATATGAGAGATTTTATAGGGGTAATATGTTATCATGACAAAACTATGGGTCACAGCTGTAAACAGAATAAATAGTAAAAACAATAATGACACACATGCATATAAACAGTAGTGTGATTGTGGCTCACAATTTTCCTCTGGTTTTACGTCCAGAAACGGCTTCAACGCCTTCTATGAGTCGAGGATATGCTTCCCATCCAATTTTCTTATAAATTGGCAAACAGGGTCTTTTTTAGTCGGATTCCCAAGACTATGACGTTCATCTTGAAATTGTTTCCATAAACGGAGAAGTTCAATATGCACATGTCCACTAGAATGCGTCTCAAGAGTCAATAAGATGTTATCAAAAGACTCCTTACTCAGCTCATTCTTAATGAAATCAATTTTATCTTCTCTGTTATTGGAAACACATCCCAAAGATCTGCATCGTTTGTCACAAGTCCATCTTGCACACTTATGACAAACCCCTAAACTTTTGGCCCTTCGTTTTTTCGCATAAGTGCTTTTTCCTAATCCAGGCAAATACCGAATGAGCAATGATTGTGGAACTTCTCCTCCTAATCAGACCTTAGCTTCAATTACAAGACGAATATCTTCTGGAATTCTTTTTTGCATTAGCAATCTCAATCTTTCACACCTTCCTGCATAAATTTTTCTTAGAACACTTTCAGAAACAGAGGGAAAATATTTACAATTTTTTGAGAGAATTTCATCCATTTTGAAAAGAAAAGAAATGATTTTTTTTTTATTTTTGTATCAGCAATTGTGGGAAACTGATTTAACCGACTATGAGAGTCACGGAGTACCGTTATCCGCAATTTAACCGGGAAAATAAAAAGATTAAGGAAACCTGAAATAAAAACAAACAAAATTAAATGCAACATAAAAATTTAAGGATCAGAAAGGGAAATAAACTCTTCTTGAAAGATTTCATTTTCCAAAAATGGTTTATGCCTTTGTCCATTCACTTTGAAAACATCACCATTTTTTGGATTTTCAATATCCACAGCACCATAAGGATACACATGCTTTACAACATATGGGCCTGTCCATCTTGATCGTAATTTTCCTCGGAATATGTGAAGTCGAGAATTATAAAGCAAAACTTTTTTACCAATCTCAAAAGATTTTCTAAGAATTGTTTTATCATGAAATGATTTGATTTTTGCTTTATAAATCCTCGAATTCTCATACGTGTCATTTCTGAGTTCATCAAGTTCATTAAGTTGCAATTTACGCAATTTTTTGGCATCATCCATGCTTGAATTTAAAGTTTTGATCGCCCAATAAGCTTTATGTTCCAATTCCACAGGCAAATGACAATGTTTTCCATAAACCAACCTATAGGGAGACATATTCAATGATATTTTAAAAGCTGTTCAATATGCCCACAGTGCATCATTAAGTCGCAGAGACCAATCTTTTCTATTTGAGTTAACAGTTTTTTCCAAAATTTGCTTTATCTCCCTATTAGCTAATTCAACTTGTCCATTTGTTTGAGGATGATAAGGAGTTGTTACTTTGTGAGTAATACCATATTTTTTCATTAATGAAGCAAATGGTTTATTAACAAAGTGAGTTCCCCCATCACTTATCATAGCTCGAGGAATTCCGAATCTACTAAAAATATTTTCTTTCAAAAATTTGATGACGATTTTATGATCATTTGTTCGACATGGAATTGCCTCTATCCATTTGGAAACATAATCAACTGCAACTAAAATATACAAGTATCCAAACTATGGTGGAAAAGGTCCCATAAAATCAATTCCCCAAAGATTTCAATTTCAATGATAGGATTCAAAGGCATCATGTTTCTTTTTGAAATTGCACCCAATTTTTGACAATTTTCACAGATCTTGCAGATTTCGTGGGTGTCTTTAAACAAAGTGGGCCAATAAAATCCACACTGCAAAATTTTTGCAGCCGTTTTCTTTGAAGAAAAATGTCCTCCGCATGCTTCTGAATGACAAAATTTAATGACACTACTTACCTCATTGTCGGGTATGCAACGTCGAAAAATTTGATCTGGACAGTACTTGAACAGATAAGGATCATCCCAATAAAAGTTTTTTACCTCATTCAAAAATTTTCTCTTATCTTGGGAACTCTATTGCGGTGGCATTTTTCCTGTCACAAGAAAATTTACTATGTTAGCAAACCAAGGTGTAGTAGTAACTGAAAATAGATGTTCATCAGGAAAATTATCGTTAATTGGTGTCATTTCAAAAGATGATCCTGTTACTAGTCTCGATAAATGATCGGCTACGACATTCTCGGTTCTTTTTTTATCTTTGATCACAATGTCAAATTCTTGGAGCAACAAAATCCATCGTATCAGTCGTGGCTTTGCATCCTGTTTCGTCAACAAATATCTAATAGCAGAATGATCAGTAAACACAATAGTCGTTGATCCAATCAAATAAGAACGAAATTTATCTAATGCAAATATTACAGCAAGTAGTTCTTTTTCAGTTGTAGAGTAATTCATTTGAGCATTGTTTAAAGTTCTACTTGCATAATATATCACATAAGGCTTACCGTTTCCTCTTTGACCCAGTACTGCACCGACTGCATAATCACTCGCGTCGCACATGATTTCAAATGGTAAAGACCAATCAGGAGGTTGCATGATAGGAGCTGATGTTAAATGTCGAATGATTTTATCAAAAGCATTTTGACATTCTTGAGTCCACTCAAATGCAGTGTCTTTTGTTAAGAGGTTACAAATGGGTTTAGAGATTAAACTAAAGTCCTTTATAAACCTCCTATAAAATCCAGCATGTCCCAAAAATGAGCGAATTTCTTTAATGGTTTTTGGAGGGGGTAAATTGGCAATGACATCAACTTTTGCTTTATCAACTTCAATTCCATGTGATGACACGACATGTCCCAAAACAATTCCAGAAGTAATCATGTAATGACATTTTTCCCAATTTAAAATAAGACCTTTTTCCTCGCATCTTTTTAAAACTTTTTCCAAATTTTCAAGACAATTATCAAATATATTCCCAAAGACAGTTAAATCTTCCATGAAATTTTCCAAACAATTTTCAACCATGTCGCAAAAAATGCTTAGCATACATCTTCGAAATGTTGCTGGGGCATTGCATAATCCAAATGGCATCCTTCTAAATGCAAATGTGAATGTAGTTTTATCTTGATCTTCGAGTGCAATGGGAATTTGATAATAGCCTGAATATCCGTCAAGAAAACAGTAGTAGGGATGACCAGCTACTCTTTCTAAAATTTGATCCAAAAATGGTAATGGAAAATGATCTTTTCTAGTGGCATCATTTAATTTTCTATAGTCAATACACATCCGCCAACTAGATGGGACTCGACTTGTTAACAATTCACCTTTTTCATTTTTTATCACTGTGATGCCTGATTTTTTTGGAACTACTTGTGTTGGGCTTACCCACTTACTATCAGAAATAGGGTAGATAATCCCAACATCAAGTAGTTTGAGCACTTCAGTTTTCACAACATCTTTCATGTGTTGATTTAATCTCCTTTGTGGTTGTTGAGATGTTTTTGCATTTTCTTCTAAGTGAATTTTGTGTGTGCAAATTAGTGGATTAATGCCCTTAAGATCTTTTAGTGTCCAACCAATTGCATTTTTATGTCTTTTAAGCATATCAACTAATTTACCTTCTTGATCACTTTCTAGTTTGGAAGAAATTACCACTGGATATGTTTCATCTTCTCCCAGAAATGCATACTTCAATTCTTCTTGCAAGGGTTTTAACTCAAATATTGGTGGTTCGTCTTTGTTCTCATATTTTGCATCAAATTCTTTCTCTGATCCTGTTAACGAGTGATATCTGATAAAATCATCAAGATCAATTTCAATATTTTCTTTAACAGTTTCAATTGAACAAATATCTAATTGATCACGAGTACTCCCTTTTTGAATGTTTTCTTCCACAAGAGTTTCAATAAGATTTTCATCTTCACTTTCATCTCCTTTGTCATGTGGTTGCTTAAAAAGATTAAAAACATTGAGGTCCAAGGTCATGTTACCAAATGACAACTTCATTATTCCATTCCTGCAATTTATAAGAGCATTAGAAGTTGCTAAAAATGGACGACCCAAAATTAAAGGAATTGCATTACAAGCTTCGATAGGTTGTGTATCTAAAACTATGAAATCGACAGGATATACAAAGTTATCAACTTGGACCAACACGTCTTCTACCATACCTCTTGGCACTTTAACAGATCTATCGGCAAGTAAAAGTATTACCGAAGTAGGTTTTAACTCGCCTAGATTGAGTTCTTGATAAACTGAATATGGAAGTAAATTAACACTAGCTCCAAGATCAAGCAAGGCTTTTTTAATCTTTCGTTCTCCAATAATACATAAAATAGTAGGACAACCAGGGTCTTTGTATTTCAAAGTATTATTATTTTGAATGATTGCACTTACTTGTTCGGCTAAAAATGCTTTCTTTTTCACATTCAATTTTCTTTTCACAGTGCACAAGTCTTTCAAAAATTTAGCATATGATGGTACCTGTTTTATTGCATGTAATAAAGGAATATTAACTTTTACTTGTTTAAAAATATCATATATATCAGAATTCAAATTTGATTTTTTTGTATTTTTCAATGCATGAGGGAATGGTGGTGACACTGTCTGTTGAACCTCCTCTTTGGAAGTTATGGGTCCCACTTCCTTACCCTTTGGAGTTGATTTATCATCATCTTCACAAGGTTCAAGAATGGATTTTTCCACAACCTTACCACTTCGAAAGGTAATAACAGATTTTACCTGATCCATCGGTTGAGTTCCAGAAGTTCCAGTTTGTGAATGATGATCCTTGGGATTAGGCAGAGGTTGTGAAGGAAATTTACCTTTCTCATGAACATTAAGTGCAGATGCAAATTTAGCAAGAGTATCTTTCAAATCTGTCATGGTTTGAGCAGTTTGAGTATTGATAGACTCTTGCTTTGCAATGAAAGAATTCAATGTATCTTCCAAATTTCTTTTAGGTGGAGGAACATAAGGTGCATAATTTTGAAAATTTTGTTGATTTTGGAAATGTGGTTGTGAAAATTGTGCAGCATTATCATTCCTCCAACTAAAATTTGGATGATTTCGCCAACCTGGATTGTAATTTTGAGAAAATGGTTCAAAATTTGGCCTTTTGAAATTGTTCAAAACATTGGCTTGTTCATGGAGACATTGTTTAAAAGAGGGTAAAGTGGGACAATCTTTTGTAAAATGATCACTTGTATCACAGATGTGACACACAATTTCTTGAACAGATTTTAATTGACCATTCTTTTTCAATTCAAGTGCCTCAACTTTTCTTGCCAAAGAGGTAAATCTAGCTTGAAGATCATGTTCATCTTTGAGAGTGTACATACCTCCACCAGATGTAGGAGATTGAATCTTGTTTGATGGTTCGATTGTACCTATAATGTCCCAATTTTGAGCATTTTCAGCTAATGAATCGAGATAATCAATTGCCTCGTTTGGATCTTTATCTTCAAATGTTCTATTACACATAAATTCAACCATTTGTCTATCTTTAGGCGTTAAGCCTTCATAAAATTGAGAAACTACTCTCCAAATTTCAAAACCATGATGTGGACAAAGATTAAGCAATTCTTTGTATCTATCCCAACACTGATAAAAAGTTTCTCCTTGTTTTGAGTGAAAGTGATGATTTGCCTTTTGAAAGAATTTGTTCTATGATATGGAAAAAACTTTTTCAAAAATTGTTGTTGCAATTCATCCCAAGTTTGAATGGATCCCGATCTAAGATTTTGTAGCCAAATTTTAGCTTTATCTTTTAAAGAAAAAGGAAAAAGCTTAAGTCGAATGGTGTTCATGCTACAATTTAGATCATTATATGTGTTGCACACTTCTTCAAACTCTCGTAAATGCATGTATGGATTTTCAGAATCTAAGCCATGAAAATTGGGTAAAAGTTGGATAATACCAGGCATAAAATTAAAATGAAATGCATCAGGGGGAAAAACTAGACATGAAGGTGCACTAGTACGTGTAGGATTCATGTGATCTCTAAGTGTTCTTCGTCTATCATGATCATGTTGAGATTGAATTTCATCTTCATTTTCTTGGATAGGTTATTCCGCCATGTTTTGTAAAAATAAAGGGTTATTTCGAATGAGCCGACCACTAAGTGTACGTGACCAAATGCTCATGCAAATGCAAAAGAATAAAAACACACAAAAGCAATAAAATTTCAAATAAAGAAAAATAAACTATAAACAAAATTAAATAGACTTGAAATTAAATTATACTTCCCCGGCAACGGCGCCAAAAACTTGTTGCGACTTTGATTGTTGCACTCCCAAGAGCAGGTTGTCCACACAAGTAGTATAATTCGGTGAGTCCGAATATCGTATCCACAGGGAAGCTAAGGTAATTACAAGTCCACTACAATGTCTTTTTGTTATTTTTTTTGTTTTTTTTTTCTTTTTTAATTTTAATTGTTTGAATCTTTAATGGGTAAATTTTAATTGTTCAAATTTTAATTTAAGTAGTTGAGATTAAAGGATCCACTCTTGGTATTTTAATAAAGTTAACATTAACGAACAATATTGAAATCCACTTAATAAAAATGGTTCCAATATATTAAATAATCATATTTATATTATGTTATAAATTATTATCTCATAAATATATAATATATACCAAAACTTATAAATGTGGTCAAGTATTTATTGTGCTATATATATATTTGTAAACACTAAATCAAGGTTCCCACTTTAAATGGTTGGTAAAACCAAACTAACATTTAAATGGTACCAATAAAATATTATTATGATATATTTATATATAGTAAATCAAGGAATCCAAGTTAAATGGTTGGTAAAACCAGACTAACATTTAAATGGTTCCAAGAATTTAATATTATCATATAATTATATATAATAAATCAAGACATCCACTTTAAATGGTTGGTAATACCAAACTAACATTTATATGGTTCCAAGAATTTAGTGTAACATATAGCAACAATAAATCAAAACTCCCACTTATAAGTAGGGTATAAAAATTCTTAAAGAAATAAATATAACATAAACAATAAATAATGATTAAATAATATAAAACATAGATTCTTACCTTTTATAACCTTATTATCATGCCAAGAGTTTCATCTTATCATCTCAACTTTAGGAAGTTAGCTATTCATTATTCAAAGTGTAAAACTTTGAATATGAAATTGACATGCTAATTATATTTAAATGAAGAAATAAAGGAAAAATATAGAGAGAAATATTATGAACTCAAAGGTTTGTTCATAGAATGAGGGATCTCTCAATACATTACAATGCACCCCTATTTATAGCCAAATTTGGGGAGACAACCACAAATAAAATATTATTTTTTACACATAAGTCTTCATTGGTGTTCCAAGAAATTAATATTATATTACACATCACTTTTGAAAATCTTCTCCGAATTTGCTTCTTCACATAAAATGAAACACGTGGATAATTGAGTTGTCTAGTTGTGGTATTTTTTTCAGAATATTTGACCAAGTAATTTAAGAGATATGGACAAAATACTAGAGCATGGTAAAACTGCCACTCCTTTGGTAACTTTAATTGTTGCTTAATTTGATCCCACTTGTGAGAGGATTTTTATCTCATGCTTGGCAACAATATTGTAGATCTTATAATCAACTTTCTACAGGTCCAAGAATCATCTTAATCCCATTTGCAACGCCAAGGTTATTCTTGTTTTATCAAACCTGTAAAAAATAGTAAAAACTTATAATTACACAACAACTTATATTTTATACAATTTATTATAAAACATATAATATTTAAACATTTAATAAAAAAAAACTATATATTTATATTATAAAACATTTAATTAATGTACAATTTTTATGTTTATCACCCTCACTCTCCAAAATTTTGGCCAAGAAAGCAAGGAAGAAAGAAGGAGATTTCGTACGGGCCAGCGCTGAAACATTGCGTCGATGTGCTGTCGGATCGAAGACCTCATCTGTTAAAGTAACGTCGAAGTGCTGCAGAATTTTTGAAAGACAAGGTGCCAAAGTCTACAAATTTCAGTTCTACCTTCAAAACACAGTAAGTGGGTTTTTGATATGTATGTTGCTTGTATTTTTAAACCTTGCATATAAATAATATGACATGCTTCTATGTGTGTCTTTTTTTTTTTTTTTGAAAAAGGCAGTTTGTTCTGTTTGAAATTTCGATAGGTTATATATTTCTTATGATATTCGAAATTCTTTGATTCCGCTGCATCCGCCTAAAAGTCTGATAAGTTCTGCCTAATAAGTTCTGTCTAATAAGTTCTGTCTGATAAATCTGAACTCTGTGTCGCAGTATTACAATTCGAATTTGAAATGGACGAGAATTGTGATTCTGTCTGGCCCCCATTGGTGGGTATAAAACCATGTTTTGTCTGGCCCCCATTGGTTGGTATAAAACCATGTTCTGGCCTCACCCCTTAGAGGACTAACATATTGGGGACAATTTGATCATGGAAATGAGATGAGTAACAGTGTTGTGTCCGTTTGATCTGATTTGTTTCTACATTACTCTGAATCATCTAATAAGTTCTATCTTTTATACGATTCGTTTCTGTTGTATTAAGTTAAAAGTTATAAGATTTGAAAGTTTGTTAAAGAAATGTTCTAAGAAAGTTAAGCTCTATATGTATCTTTGGAATCGATCGACCCCCACTTACTGAGTGTTTCCCAAAACACTCACCCCCTTACAATTTCAGACAAAAATGAAGAACAAATAAATGAGGAGGAGCAGGAAGCTTTCTGGGGTTGGTGAACAATGACCAAGATCAAGGAGAAATTTATTCCTTTTGTTTAGTTTGCCGCATTCCGCAACTCTGATGTAATTTATTTCATTGTCATTGTAAGACAATACTTTATTTATGAAAAAGACTGGTTAAATTGATACGAGGCTTTATTGTTTTCAATATAATTGTTAATCAATGCCGGATGTCACCATCGCTTCGTACTCGGGGCGTGACATATTTGATCAGTTGGGATAGCGTCCCCTGTCATATGACACGAGCATCCACTGTCCAGATACCAGGTTGATTCTTTGTTTGTACATGTCACCTGCAATCACACATAATATATAATCTTGGTACCCACATCTATTTGGGTCCTAAACTGATTAGTCTTTTAGGAACCCAGACTTGGACCAGTCTAACTGAATTTCCGTTTGCTGTATTCCAAATAGTTTTTTTGGGCTTGTGTGTGATTAATGTGAAGTGTGCAGATGAAGCAATATGAGCTTTAGCGTTGTTCAACTGGTTTTTCAGCCGATATCTTTTCTGAACTAGCTTACTGATATAATAATTGGAGTAGTCATTTGAATAGTTTAGATATTTATTGCTGAACCTTTTTTATGACTGACTTTGTGGGTCAGTTGAAATTTTTGGGGTATAACCAATACCATACCTTCTAGCCTTGTTCTTCTTTTCAATAGGTTGTACAACTAGTTTACTTGGCTTAGGTTGTTCTTGTACCACAACTGATTTTACAAAGTGAATATATTTCTCTTTTGCCCATGTTCATTTTTGGCTGAGTATCACTAGTCGAAGTTTCATCTTGGTTGCTAAATCCTAAACCAGTTTTATCAGTAACTGATTTTTGCTTATCATGTATTTCAGCTAATGCAACAGATGATTTATTCAATGCCTTAATAAGTTCAGTTTGCTTTGAATTCTCAGGCATGAACAGCTGAATCATAGATTTATTCTTACTTCTTTCAGCATTCAGCTCAGCATTCTTACTTCTTTCAGCATTCTTAGTTTTATCGTCTTTAGGATCATTTTTCTTTGCTCTGGCCTTCTCAAAAGATAGGGCAAGCTTGTGATACTCGTTGACCATGTCATGAAGTGTAGAAATAAGTTCATCTCGTGTGAAGTCAATCGAACTAAAGTCGAATACCTGGTGACTGATTGACTTCAGTTATGTGTCATCAACCATCAGACACTTGACCTCCTCATCTTCATCACTGGAGCAGCTCAAGCTCTCAGGTTCTAAACAATCAGTATCAGATTCTGCCCATTTGGACTTGGTTTCCTCTGCTAGAAGCACCTCATGTTTCTTTCTGTATGATGTCTTATCATCTTTAGTTCTTTTCTTGTGGTCATAAGATTTCATTCCCTTTTCATTTGAGCCTCGACTGTCTTTCTTTAGCTTAGGATAGTCAGCAATAAAATTACCAGTTTTTCCACAATTGTAGCAAGCATTAGGTTCTTCCTTGGAGTTATTTCTCTGATATTGTCTTTGAAAGTTTCCTTGATTTCTTCACATAAATCTGTCAAACTTTTTGACAAATAATGACATAGAGTCATTGCTTAACTGATCAGCAGATTTGTCAACTGAACTAGTTGGTTCCAATTTGACAGCAGTTAGGGCAGTTGTAGCAGCTGGTGTAGAAGGTTCCTCTTCTCTGGTTTTCAACTCAAACTCGTAGGCTTTTAAATCAACAAATAAATTGTAACGTACCGTACTTTTAAACTACTTAAAATTTGTGGAAGAATAATACTTTCTTAGTTACAAAATAACTCTCAATTTCGATTTGAAATAAACTATACGTCTCAAAAGTGGTTGCGATAAAAGACCTAAAAAATAAAGTTTGTCCAAAGCATTTGATTAAAATCTAGTAACCAGTAACATAAATCAGAGTATTTTGATCATTTCATAAAACTTAAAACATGGCGGTCCTCGGGTTTAGCCTCCCGCTAAGTCCAAGCCAGCTCCTTGGTCCCCACCCCTAGTCTCCTCCAAGTCATCCTCACCTGCATCGATCAAGTCTAGTGAGTCTAAAGACTCAACACGTATAAACTGACAGTAAGGAGTAATACGTAGTAAAACTACATGAAACTTTAAAATAGAGCGTACATACATGAACTTGAGCTTGCACTTAAACTTGAACTTACATACGTACATACATAGAAGTGTCATAAACATAAAACTTTTCTTAAACATGCTTGCGTACTTGTACATACATGAACATACATAAACTTCATCATTTTACGTAGAGGCATGTTTCAAAGCAAGTGACCCATACATAAATACGCCTGATCAGACTAAACCACAGTACTGGGCTGACAAGGAAGAACCACTGCCACATACATGATATCCCCGTTCATGCTTTAACAGGTGGATTGGTCCCCGTTCATGCTTTACCGCTTTCCAATCCTTATCTAAACCCGTTCATGATATAACGGGGTGGATTGATCCCTGATCATGCTTTACCGCTTTCCAATCCCATACATAATGGGTTACAAGACATTTAGCATACCTCAAAAACATGAAAGTATTTTCTTTGCATGTCAAACATACTTACTTGGCGTTGAGGAATTCGTTGGATCTCGCTTGGGGGCCACTGTTGCACATGCTAACAAGATTTCAAGCACTTAATCTCCATACATAGACATAATGATCGCGCTCACCACCCAAAATGAAATTTTCTTATGATGTTCTAAATCGCTGGGGAATTGACCTCCTTTAATCATTGTACTAAGCCATGACATCAACTCACGAAACAAATCCTAACATGATGTGTGAAACATTTCCCAAAACATAGAAGACATGAGCCTAAAATAGTGTTTTAAAAATTCATGGACGAGCGCCTAAGCGCTGGACAGTGCTGCGCTAGGGTAATGCCCGAGAATTTTATCTTGTTAATCCGAGATTATTGAACTATGATTTGATGTGGTTATAGAAAGACTACTCCGGGACACGATTTGGAATAGAACGAAAATTGTTATGTGCGAGGACAGAAGGTCTCGCGCATATGCGCGATCATGTAGAGTCGACAAGGGCCAAGACAGTAGGTCTCGCCCATATGCGCCGACAAGGGACGCGCATATGCGCGAGATGTTAAAAGTATTGTGCGTCGAGACAGTGAGTCTCGCGCATATGCGCCGAGAAAGGTCGCGCATATGCGCGAGACGTGCAGCAATAGGATTAAGCAACTTGGTCCTTGGCATGCAATATATGTATAACTCCCTTTCAATTTCCTTGAGAATTCAGAAAGAAGAACCGAGTGTAAGGCTCGAAATTTTGATTACCGTAATCTGAAATGATTTGTGGATAATTGAGATGTAATTATAGAAGGAAAAGATTAGACCGAAAAGATGGAAGAAAACACGGAATATATGCGAGGACAGAACACCCCGCGCATATGCGCAACCAGGATCCGCGCATATGCGCGTGAGTGGCAGAAGACCTCGTGCATATGCGCGAGAAGTGTGCGCGCATATGCGCGAGCCATGCGAGAAGCCAAGGGGAAGTCCAGAATAGTTGGCGCATATGCGCGATATGGACGGTCGCATATGCGCGAGCATGGCAGAGAAGTTGGCGCATATGCCCCGGATGGAGGCGCGCATATGCGCGAGTTGCATTGCACCGAGGCAGTAAGTCTCGCGCATATGCGTGGTGATGGTGCGCGCATATGCGCGAGCTGCCGAGACACAAGCACCGAGACTCGAAGCTCTCGCGCATATGCACCAACGGTGGTCGTGCATATGCGCGAGACGTGCAGCAAGAATAATGAGCCACTTGCCCTTGCATGCATGATATATATATATATATATATATATATATATATATATATATATATATATATGCATATAATATATATATATATATATATATATATATGTATTTACCCATCCGTAGCCTTCAGAATTGAAAAAGGAAAAGCCGAGTAGAGCTTCATGTGAGAATTTGATTTTGCAAATCCGTCTGTCTCATTTTGAATCCGAGTACAACACCGTGTTCTTAGCGACGACAGATATAACAGGACGTAAGTTTCATTGAATTCTGATATCGTTTGAGATTATGATATTGGGAGAATTATGATTTGACTGATATTATGTGTTCTGGATATATACTGATCAATATATAATTGAAGTAAGATCGAAGAACAGACTGTTTATATAATTATTATGATTTTCTGAAATGATATGATTGAGATTGCACAGATTTGATATTATGATCTGTTATTACTGAGATTATGATGGTATTGATATCGATTATGAGCTGTAGTATCATATATGTGATGTTGTGACTGACGGGATTATTGAGATTGTATTGTTATGCTGTCGAAACATCCGTAGATTGATACTGATCAGATTCCGTATTGATTGAGATTGTATCGTGATATCGTGGACATTGATCAAATTATGTCTTGAATTGATATTGATCAGAACATGTTTTGAATTGAGTTTTATATTGATACGGTATATTGATATTGTCATTGCCAGATTGATATTGACAGGCAGTGAGTTCGAGACTTCGATAGAGTTAGAGCAACATAACGAAAGGTATAAATTGATGTTGATGCGAGATTGCACAACTCGAGTTAGATTCGACTTGAGTTTCCCAAAATCATGTACCTCATCTTATTGCATTGATATTTTCAATTTATGTTATTTATATGCTTGTTTTATTGATTCATCTTATTGCATTGATATTTGCAATTGATATGATTGATATGCTTGTTCTATTGATTTATAAAAAGCATGTACTTGACGATTAATCTCGTGACAGAGGTGCCAGATAGTGATGGAATGATCACGGGCCCATTGCACGTTGTCACAGAGGTTTGGCAAGATATGCCAGAGCTGATATGCCTAGTTATTGGCTGATTCATCATGGCTGATACACCTAGTGTGTGGCTGATTTGCCAAGACACCGGACGTTTGGTCGTATCGATATGTTGGGGAGAAGAGCAGCTCCTATCGCTGAGACTCGATACGGAAAGGGCCAAAGTCCGTGAATGAGAACATGCCACCACCCCGATCAGGACAGTAGGTGGGTGTATGTTCTTTTTCAGATCGGGATCCCTAGATTAAGGATTGAGTCGAATCAGAGTCGAAGAGTCACAAAGTGTGATTCAGAGTTTGTATTGAGTCATGTTTCTGATTTGATACATGTTCAGAGTATGATTTATAGTTTGATATTGATTTATGTGTCTGACAGTGATACATGTTATAGATATCTGTTTTATGCTTTCATATTGTTTATATTGAATGCATGTATACATGATTTATACTGGGAATATAATTCTCACCGGAGTAATCCGGCTGTTGTCTTGTTTGTATGTGTGCATGACAACAGGTGGGACAGGATCAGGATCAGGATCAGGAAGAGGATGAGAGATTATAGTTAGCGTAGAGATCCGGGCCCAGAAGCAGAATAGGATTCAGCACTTGATGTATAGCTGTTGAACCTAGTTGAGATAGAGACTTGTAGTACATGATTTGTACTTTTATACTGATATGTATAATAGATAGATTATATTATGTTTCCGCATTTATCATTTAAAAAGAAAAATTTAGTCCCACTTTTCTTAATTGTTATATTTGACATTAATAATGATTAAGACATGAATTAGTGTCCAAGTCCCCACAGCAGGTGGTATCAGAGCAATAGGTTCTGTAGACTGAGATAGAGGCTAGTGAACGGGGTAGAATGAATTTTCTTCTTTGATTTTGATTGCTAGCATGATTTACTGTTTGAAATAACACATGTTACTTGATTTATCTGATTTGATTTTGTAATATGCGTTATTAAGAATGAATCTTAAACCGATTCTGGATCAGCAGTAAGATGATCAGAGGAGTTTTGAAACAGGTTGTTATATCGGGTCACTAATCTTTGTGATAATCAGATTGATCTCCTCGAAGAATTCCAGAATAGGAAAGTATCTTGATTGATCAGATGGATGTGTCAGAAACTCAGATGGAAATACAGTTGAAGAGATTTCAGTCATTGACACCGTTTATTCTGAGGGTACTGAGACAATTGATGATTGTGAGAATTGGCTAGATGATATAGAGATACTGTCTGATTCACTGGAGTACCCAGATGAACGTAGAGTGAAACTGATTGGACACCAGTTACAAGAAGTAGCAAAGAGTTGGTGGATCGCAACCAAGGAAGCCTTCGAACAGCGTGGTACGGTGATTACGTGGACAATCTTCAAAACCAAATTCTATCGAAGGTTTTTCCCCGTGTCGTACCGAGAGGATAAGAGGGCAGAGTTTGAAACCTTGAAACATGGTCAGTTAAACATTGAGGAATATGTTTCTCAATTCTCTATGTTGCTACGTTTTGCTCCTCACGTGGCTGGAAATGATGAAGCTATGATTGATCGGTTTGTTAAGGGATTGAATCCTGAGATATTGACATTGGTAAACACATGCCGACCCTATAACTTTGTGGATGCTCTGAGTAGAACCAAGAGAGCCGAAGCCAGTCTGATGAGACAGAAAGGAGCTTCGTTTGTGCTTCCAGCATCGAGACCACAGCAACTACCTCTCGGACTTGAGACTGGTAGTAGTAGTGGTGGAAAGAAAGACTACTTGAAAGCCATAGGAAGACAGTTCAAGAAGTCTAGCAGCAGTTTTTCTAGCTCCAGTAGTTCGAGCCAGAGTTATACCAGAGTTTATTGCGGCACCTGCGGAGGGAGACATCCCACTGATCAATGCCAAGGAGTATTTGGTAGTTGCCATATCTGCAAACAACCAGGACATTTTGCGAGAGTATGTCCAAAAAGAGGTTACAGAAGATTCCAGGGAGCAGAGGCATCTGGTGGCAGTGATCGAGGAACAGATCCATGATGAACTTGATGATATAGTGGCAGATATCTGTTCTGTTATGATTATTTTGCGTATGTATTGAGAGATTCTCGAACATCCTATATATGATATCTGAATGATTTGCATTGATATATGCTTTGTCTGTTGAGTCGGCGTCTGCTGTAGTATTTGTCTCTTTACCTTTTGGGGAGAGTTTTGATATCAGTGAATACTGTGAAGCATCTTGTACTGCAGTAAGATGGGAATGAAATTGAGTTAGCTGGGGTTGTACCGGTGTTGTCTGATTCTGACCGCATCATTGATATGATATGTTGATCAAGTACAGAGCTACCGTAGACTATTTCCAGAAGATGGTAATATTCGGACCTGAAATGGCCGAAGAAAGAACATTGTATGGTAAGGATTCTAGATTTAGAATTCCTTTGACGTCCGTATTATCTCTGACTCGATGATTATCGAAAGGAACAAAGGGATTCCTAATGTATTCAGTTGACTTACTGAAATTGAGTCTATCATTGGCTGATTTGCCAATGACATGAATGTTGCTATTGTTCCCAGATGAGATTCCGGGTTTGATTCCAGTCAGGGAGATTGATTTCAGTCTTGAATTGATACCAGGTACTGTTTTACTTCTAAAACACTTTACATAATGTTACTGATTGAATTGAAAGATTAGATAGAAGATTTACTAGCCGAGAGTTACATTTGATTGAGTAATTCTCCTGTGAGATGTTTCAGCTATGGTTGTGGTTTGACGAACAGCATATCAGAAATATTTTGATGATTCTATGCTTGTGTTAGCTGTGATATTCTGATATATTTGAAGAATATGACTGATTTTGTTGAATATCTGAGAATGGTATTGAATATTCTGAGAACTGAGATGTTGCATACCGAATCTCTTTAGATGTGAATCTTGGCTGAGACAGATTGTATTCGGGGTATGTGATATCCGAAGACGATATATCTGTGGATCTAAGTACGGTGAGCCCGTGATCAGTTGGCCGAGATTGACGTCAGTGTCAGATATTTGCAGTTCTATGAGTTGAGCAGGCTATTATCTATGACTGATGTTGTGAATTTGATTTGAAATTTCGGTTGTTCTGAATGAATATTTGAAACAGATAGTAGACCGTTGAAATTTGATATTATATCGGTTGAACTAGAGCTGATTTTGAGAATTAAAGTGACTCAGAAAGTTGATCAGAATGTTCAGAATTTGATATCGATAGTCAGAGCAGGGTATCGATTTGAATATTAGGTATGTAATGGTGTATGGTATATGAACAACTGATTTATTGTGCCCGATGTTTCAGATTGAAACGACAGATCTTGTCAGAATCGAATCGCAGTTGATTCAGTATTCCTCCTGATGACAGAAAAATGTATATCGATGTGAACAGACAGTTTTTACAAGAAACAGATAAGATCAGACATGAAAGAGTCTGTGTTAAAATGTCTGAATTGCTGACAGATGAAGACAGAAAGGAAGAAACCAAGAGATTGGTTATATAGCTTATTGATTCCTGAACGGGAATGGGATCACATTTCCAGGGATATCGTGACGAAGCTACTACAATACTCCCGAGATTGAGTTTCGATTTGAGTTGAGAATGACAGATGACTAAGTCTGCAAGTTTTATTTCGTAAATGAAGATGTACAGATATGATGAGATTACTGAGATTTCTGTCAGAGAAATGATCAGATTGTACAGAATGCCAAAGTTGATTATATCCGACCATGATTTTGGTGAGCTTTACACGTTTGGCAGAGTGTATAGCAGATTCTTCCAAATCTCACCTACAAATTGAGGAATAGTCAGAGCGGACTATCCAGAGATGAGAAGATATTCTTAGAGCTGTAGTGCTTGATTTTAGCACTAGTTGACAAGATTAATTGTCATTGTGTGAGTTTTAGTACAACAATAGCTATCAGACGAGTTTTGAGATGACTCTTTTGAGGCGTTGTACGACAAAAAGTGCATATCCCCTCTTTATTGGGATGATATCTCTGAGGTACCTGATATTGGACCTGACATGATCAGAGATATGACGAAGAAAGTGAAGCTGATTCAGAAGAGAATGAGGACAGCTCAGAATAAACTGACTAAAGTTACAAACGGCAGACGACGACCATTAGTAATTGAGATAGAAGACCGAATATTGAATCGATTGGGATTGAACCGATTTGATAGCAGATGATGATTTTAATTGTTATGAACTATTGATTGGTATATACTGATATCGTATAGCCTGTAGTCGAGATCGATGCTATCAGAATAAATTCAAGAAGTATTATGATATTATACTTCTTGAATTATTATTCCAGATTGGAATTAGAATCAGTAGAAGAAAGATAATTCAGAATGAAGACTATTCCGCTCTGGAAAGTTAAGTGGAATTGTTAGGGCATTGAAGAAACGACTTGGGAAACAGGATCTAATATGAAACAGAGATTTCAGAATTGATCATTGAGGTGAGTTTCCTTTTAATTCTTGTATATACCTCCTTTTGTATCTGATTGGTATCTGATATGATTACCTCTGATATGATATGACTGCCTGTGATTTCGAGGACGAAATCATATCTTAGGGGAGAGAAATGTAAGGCCCTAGATTTTGATTACCGTAATCTGAAATGATTTGTGGATAATTGAGATGTAATTATAGACGGAAAAGACGGAAGAAAACACGGAATATGTGCGAGGGCAGAACACCCTGCGCATATGCACAACGAGGATCCCCGTATATACGCATGAGTGGCAGAAGACCTCGCGCATATGCGCAAGAAGTGTGCGCGCATATGCGCGAGCCATGCGAGAAGCCAAGGGGAAGTCCAGAAGAGTTGGCGCATATGCGCGATATGGACAGGCGTATATGTGCGAGCATGGCAGAGAAGTTGGCGCATATGCGTCGGATGGAGACGCGCATATGCGCGAGTTGCATTACACCGAGGCAGTAAGTCCCGCGCATATGCGCGAGCTGCCGAGACACAAGCACCGAGACTCGAAGGTCTCGCGCATATGCGCCGACGGTGGTCGCGCATATGCGCGAGACGTGCAACAAGAATATTGAGCCACTTGCCCTTGCATGCATGAGATATATATATATATATGTATGTATATATGTATGTATGTATTTAACAATCTGTAGCCTTCAGAATTGAAAAAGGAAAAGCCGAGGAAAGCTTCATGTGAGAATTTGATTTTGCGAATCCGTCCATCTGATTTTGAATCTGAGTACATCACTGTGTTCGTAGCGACGACAGCTATAACAGGGCATAAGTTTCATTTAATTCTGATATCGTTTGAGATTATGATATTGGGAGAATTATTATTTGACTGATATTATGTGTTCTGGATATACTGATCAGTATATAATTGAAGTCAGATCGAAGAACAGACTGTTTATATAATTGTTATGATTTTCTGAAATGATATGATTGAGATTGCACAGATTTGATATTATGATCTGTTATTACCGAGATTATGATGGTATTGATATCGATTATGAGCTGTAGTATCATATCTGTGATGTTGTGACTAACGGGGTTATTGAGATTGTATTGTTATGCTGTCGAAACATCCGTAGATTGATACTGATCAGATTCCGTATTGATTGAGATTGTTTTGTGATATCGTGGACATTGATCAGATTATGTCTTGAATTGATATTGATCATAACAGGTTTTGAATTGAGTTGTATATTGATACGGTATATTGATATTGTCATTGCTTGATTGATATTGACAGGCAGTGAGTTCGAGACTTCGAGAGAGTCA
This sequence comes from Primulina eburnea, assembly GCF_022965805.1. Classification (NCBI taxonomy): domain Eukaryota; kingdom Viridiplantae; phylum Streptophyta; class Magnoliopsida; order Lamiales; family Gesneriaceae; genus Primulina; species Primulina eburnea. The sequence goes on along the minus strand of NC_133109.1, from coordinate 20,633,265 downwards.
GAGCAATAGAACGAAAGGTATAAATTGATGTTGATGCGGGATTGCACAACTCGAGTTAGATTCGACTTGAGTTTCCCAAAATCACGTACCTCGTATTATTGCATTGATATTTGCAATTGATGTGATTTATATGCTTGTTTTATTGATTCATCTTATTGCATTGATATTTACAATTGATATGATTGATATGCTTGTTCTATTGATTTATAGAAAGCATGTACTTGACGATTGATCTCGTGACAGAGGTGCCAGATAGTGATGGAATCGTCACGGGCCCATTGCACGTTGTCACAGAGGTTTGGCGAGATATGCCATGGCTGATATGCCTAGTTATTGGCTGATTCACCAGGGCTGATACGCCTAGTCTGTGGCTGATTCGCCAAGACACCGGATGTTTGGTCGTATCGATATGTTGGGGAGAAGTGCAGCTCCTATCGTTGAGACTCGATACGGAAAGGGCCAAAGTCCGTGAATGAGAACATGCCACCACCCCGATCGGGAGAGTAGGTGGGTGTATGTTCTTATTCAGATCGGGATCCCTAGATTAGGATTGAGTCGAATCAGAGTCGAAGAGTCACATAGTGTGATTCACAGTTTGTATTGAGTCATGTTTCTGATTTGATACATGTTCAAAGTATGATTTATAGTTTGATAATGATTTATGTGTCTGACTGTGATACATGTTATAGATATCTGTTTTATGCTTTCATATTGTCTATATGAAATGCATGTATACATGATTTATACTGGGAATATAATTCTCACCGGAGTTATCCGGCTGTTGTCTTGTTTATATGTGTGCATGACAACAGGTGGGACTGTATCATGATCAGGAAGAGGATGAGAGATTATAGTTAGCGTGGAGATTCGGGCACAGAAGCATAATAGGATTCAGCACTTGATGCATAGCTGTTGAACCTAGTTGAGATAGAGACTTGTAGTACATGATTTGTACTTTTATACTGATATGTATAATAGATAG